>NW_010209038.1:47067-62689 GCF_000695765.1 Mesitornis unicolor
GTTTGTAGGCCACCAAATATCAGCTTGCAAATATTTAAAATGTTAATCTTAATTTGTTTGGTATGTGTTCATACCTACAAAAAGATGGCAATATTTCCTGGACTTTGCAATTATTTAAAATTTCTCAGCAATTTCACCTTTGTCTCAGAGAAAATAGACACCTTTGCAGATTTGATCTTGTGTTATGTTTTCCTTTTTTACAATTTTTTTTTTCCTGGCTGTTGGAGAACAGTCCAAGCCACATAATCCAGAAACAGACTGTCCCAGTGCTTATGCCCGCTCCCATCAAGGAAGGGCCTGCCACAGAGCTGGGATCTAGTTTCAAACTCCTGCACAATTCATGGTTATTTAGAGCCAACACTTTGGTTTAGACTGGTCTTTAAATATTTGTTGCATGGTTTTATTTATAAGAATAATGACTCTATGTTTACGGGTTACAGCATATAATGCATCTAATGTCCAGCCTCCTTTTTTTTTCAGCTTTCCCTAACTTTCAAGTGCATTTCCACTCTTCAATTTTACACAAACTCTTGGACATTGGCCAGACAAATTCTTTGTAGTCTGTACAGTTCAGGATCTTGGCCAGATTAAAGCTGTCATCAATTTCACCTCTCTCTACTTTTAATAATGTCTTGCTTTCTCCCTAGTACTTCTAATGGTTTTAAAGGTTGCCGTTCTGTGTCTTCTTCTGCATTTTCTTGAATTGTATGCTCTTTTATTATATCTCCTGATTTAATTGAATCTTATTTTTCTCTATGCTTTTTTAAAGCCCTTTACCACTGTAAGTATGGGCTTCCCGTATATTTGCTACTGAGCAGTCTTTTTGTGAGGCTGTGCTGTTGGTGATTCCTTGCCCTAAGGCAAGGCTGACTGACAGCTGCAGAGAATCTCCTCAGGGAATTTTAGGAATTTCTTGGTTTCTTCTATACTGAAATTTCAAATTACATCCTCCTCAAAGCTAGTATGAGATACTGAAGACCCAGGCTATTTTTCACTTTCCAGAAAACAATAATTTAACATTGAACATTGAGTCCAAGTTTTGCTACTTCAGTGGGGTTTGTTCTCCTGAAATACGATTGCCAGAAGTCTCTGCTGCGGCAAGGTTATGCTTATAAAATACTTTTAAGCAAAAAAGTTACCTCAATCTAGAGATGGGAGAGTTTATAGAACAGGTGTTTGTTTGGCATCCATTTGATGGGATATTTTTAGTTGTGATGGATAGTCTAAAGCACAGACTGATGAGTTGCATGCAGTTTTCCTGAAAGCATATGGTAGGATTGGGTATGAAGTCTACAAAGAAATCCTATGCTGTGACACTACTCAGAACACTCTTGGTCACCTACCTGACACTTTTGTAATGAGAATTTGTATTTGCCAAGGATGACTTCAGCGTCCAGCAGCCAGTGTCTCCAGTTTTAGCTGATGCAGCTCAGAACCAAGACTGGACTCTTGAATGTCTGGTCCTAAACTGTGTGTTCCCAAAATATGTTTTTTTTTTCCTCAATATTCTTAAAAAAATTAAATAGATTGTGAGATAAAAAAATAAATTTAAAGTTTCACTGTAGCTGACATTCTTTCTCCTGGCTGGAGCAAGAGTTTACTTTTGAGGGCAAGCCCCCAGGGCTAAGTACACTAGTAAACTCCAGCTGCTTTGTACTGCTTTGCCAATACTGAGAAGCCATAAACCCAATTTAACTTGCTGGTTAAACCAGGTTTACAGCTGTTTTACATTGCTGGAGTGGAGCAGAGCAGCTGGAGGATACCAGTGAATCAGAGTGATTTTTCCTTTGGTGTGTCTTGTGTCCCTTTGTTGAGTCTTACATGGAATAAGCCAAGGCAGGAGCAGTCAGTTCTTGGCAACGCACAGTCAAGTTGATGCAAAACTTGCATTTATAGCCAAAGCCGCCATGTTTTTCATCTCTGTGTTTGCTTTTATAGTCTCCTACTAGTTGTGTTTGTCATGGGGATATCGATATGTATTATTTCCATGTCATATTAGTCTTATACTCAGTCTTTGTTTTGGTACGGGCAGCCATCAGCTTGAGTGTATTTTACAAGCTTTGCCAGCTCAGATAATCTTAGGAAAACAGCTTATAAAACTATAATTTAGGAACATGAAGAAGTCTTTGAGGTTAAACTGCCAGAGGAATTCTTCACTTCAGAATCAGCTTGTCTTTCATTAATTTCACTTGCGAATGTACCAGATCTCTTTATTAGTCTATGCCACATTTCCCCATCTGTACAATGACTTCTAGTTTTTTCATTTTGAGTCTTGCTGATGTTAATGTCATATTATCCTGCTGTGGTGTCATAAAAAGAAAATTAATTTCTTGAAAGCTTCTTTTGGTTGTCTGAGATTGCAATGCAGCATTAGTATTGATGAATTTCTGGATTTGGACAAGCTTGTACCATCTCCAGACCAGTAAATCCTGATACTAGTTGCAATGTGTAGTTACTAATGTAATAAAAACAAATACTGGTGAATAGACTAGATTATCTTTAAAAGGTCCCTTTCAACCCAAACCATTCTATGAGTCTATTACAAATAATAAACAAGTTACAAATTCTAGCATTGTGTAGTTTACAATGGACATAATGCTGGAAGAAGGCACAATTAATATAGTAGGGTACACAAATGAACTGAAAATAATTCAGGGGGATAAGACAATATATAAGAAAACCTGCAGAACTCTCTTTCTGTTATTTGTTGAGTGCAGCATGTGGATATGGTTTTAATCACCTGGGAAGTGTTTAGAAGCCTTTGCCTACAGCAAGAGCAATTGCCGGATCAGCTGCATAAAATGCAACCATGTTAATCTGAATGGCTCTGTTGAACTCCAGTCTGCTTCACCTATGCTGTTCCTGCTGTCTTTGCCACAGCCAGACTTCTTGTGTAATTTTGAAGTTACCTGGGGCATTGTTTTAACTTCTGCCAAAGTATTAGTTATTGATGGAAAACAGTTGTATACCTGAAGTAGTTGCACCAGCAGCCACCACACCATGCCCAGATGAACTTTTACTCCTCCAAACTGTTTTGACCTAACGAGTTTCTGCTCTTTCATTCTTATAGAGTTGTGACATTTTGTATCCAGATTCCAGTAATGTCACTCTGCTATATGAATCATAGAATACCACAGCATACCAGGTTGGAAGGGACCTCAAGGATCATCTGTTCCATATGCATGGTTCCCATGCCGCTGATTTTGCAGAGTGGCAGTAGTAAGTTTGAAAATTTGAAATGTAAAAAGAACCATGAGATCTGTTTGTAGCCAGCAGCAAAAGCACGATGTCTGCTCTGTTAATTTTAGCTGAGTTCATAGAAAAAAATAAAGCTATGTCCCCCCAAATTTTCTCTGCCCATGCATGTCCAGGATTTTGTACCTTCTTTGTAGTCTGCAGATCCTGATTGCCAGCAAATCAACTGCAGGGGAGAGGGAAGAACCACCTGTTGCACTGAATGTTCACAAACCTTGCTAACAAAAATAAACAGTTAAAAAAAACCCACCTCTAACAGCTTGTAGCAGCTGCCATATTCCACCCAGGAGAAATCTTTATGCTAATGGAATCTGACAAGATCTACATTAGATATCTACAAGTATGCAAATTAAAGAAAAAGAAGAGAGAAAGAGGATAAGTCTTTTAGTCTCCTCTAGGTAGGTGGTGTTTTATGTATATTGGTTTTTGTCATTGTTCTCACTCCTGTAGTTTACATTCTTTGATACCTTGGAGTAAACCATTTGTTAAGTGCATGAACTGCATGATGTGACCAAGGACTAAACTGAGCTCTTTTTGTTTTAGTGGTTAAATATGGGACGCAGTATCCCTGCTGTGCTCCAGCTGCAGAGAAAATTCTGCTGAAGATCCCGGTATGAAGTTGCTTAGAAAATTAATGTCTTTTAATGTCTCACATACCAGTTTGTCTCTTGTACCAGACTGATGAAAAAGCAGTGAATGTATGTGAGGAATGTCAGGTAGCTGAGTTGTAGAAAGAAGACAGGCAGCAACAGCTCACTGTTTTGTGTAAGAGGGCTCTGATCCCTGGACACATAGTGTTGGTGCAAGAAACCGGTTGGAGTTATTTTCCATCATCTTGGGGCACTCAGTGGGGATGCTGACCTCAGAGTTGCCATGCTTGTGAGAGTGGTGTTTTCCTTCCTATCTGCCAACAAGAAGCCTGGGAATTTGTGGATCAAAAGAAATTATGAGCTGAGGATTTCCAGGGCAATCTGGAGATAGTAAAAATGGGAAAGAGATTAAAAGGAAAAAATCTGAACTAGTTTAATAGACCTCTATAATCTCAGCAATGGCCTTGGATATTCTGAGTGACTCTGTGGCCTTGTTGGTAAGCTCAAAGGTTGCTGAAAGTGCTGAGAAATTTCCTCTTCTCCAGGTCCAACACACTTCAACTGCAGTAACTGGATACATGGTCAGTGTGGAAAGAAGGGATGATAGGAAACCATCAAATGTGGCAGAAGAAAAGGATCAGCCTTTCTGCACAGTGGCAGTGAAAAAGAGCTCTGCTTCAGGCTTCCAAGAGTTCTTTATTACACATTGAACATATAGGTCTGTGCCAATTTTCAGTAGTGTCACATCGGACAGTTTCAAACTCCTTGAAATACAATGCTTGAAAGACTCTGTCTATTTATGACAGATCAGGCTATGATCGAAAACACTTGGTCAGCCTGTTTGTCCAGCAAGCTGCTTGTAACAAGAGACAGTATTTTAGAAACTTTTCTCTGTATTGTCTCTAGGGAGAATGTATTACATTGGAGGGGTTAAGCGTTGACATTCCCCTGTGGTCAGTGAGTCGTTCTCCACATAGACCAAAAGGGCTGTGTTTTCTTCTGGCTACATATCACTCCACAAAACAGCAGAAATAATCAGCAGAAACATCAGAAAAAAAAGAACATAAGTAATAAACAGGAATGGAAATGTATGGTTTTAGAAGAGATTTGCAAGAAGGGGGAGATGAAAGAGGCAGAGTGATGTGATCAGCAAGAGCTTTGGAGATGTTCACCTCAATAGCTGTGGTGCAGTAGGAAGGGCCCTTCTCCAAGCAGACAGGTGAGGTGAAGGACCTTGTAAAGAAAAGTAGCTAAGATCAGAAGATGGAAGTTCATGGATGCCTGTAATAGCAATGAGGAACATTTTGATCTAAAACTGTCTCAGCTGTCCTGTGGAGTACTGCAGGTTTAGAAGCCTCAGTTGCATCTGCTCTCACTTCAGCTAGTTGCCTGCAATGGATGAGCTTGGTTTTGAAGTATCCTCTCTCAAGGACTGTACTCTGCAAAAGTAGAGTACAGTAAGAGAAAACCATAAACCTGTTTTAATTGCTGCTTGCCAAACATACACAAAAAGTGGCACAGATTGCAACCTAACTTGACACCAGAGAACCATCATTCCTATGGTAGTCTGAGAAACGAACTCTGAAAGGAAGCCACTGCATAGAGGGTATGTATTTCCCTATGGCTGGACCTTGGATTTAGTGTGTGGGCTTTTATACAAGGTACCTCTTTAAGGAAAGGCAAGGAATCATATCTTGTCTCTTTGAAGATAGAAGAAGTTAAAGGAAACTCATCTTCCTCAGAAATTCTTCTCTTTGTCTTTCAGTCAGGCACAATAAGTAGTACCAGCCACAACCTGCACCTCAGGTTGTTCACAGGTACATTCTGTTTTGTTGAAGCTTTAGGAGCTGTTCCCTAATTTTCCCTCTGCTTACACTAGTGTAAAGTAGAAGTAATATCTTTGAGTTTAGTGAAGTTGCACCCCACAGAAGCTGACATATGAAGAAAAAAAAGCTCTCTTCTTCCTGTCTTGTTTCATTGTGAGCAAGTACATGCAGCAGAGCAGCTTGAGCTGTGTTAGCTGCCTGCTGCCACAATTACTACATATTGAGATTGGTTCACCCTGCACCCCTCTGTATGTTGCTCACTTACAGATGTTTACACCTGTCTCTTGATTAATTCAGAATCCTAACACATGTAGAGAACTCTAGCTAAGAGTCACAGAGTCTCATACAGCTGGATGTCATTAGGGATGAATTTCATATGTCAGATGCACTTAACTTCCCCTGCATTCCCCTGGTCTGGAATGAACTCAGTGTCTCCAACTGGATGACACCATTCAGGAGCGCTTAGCTCACAAAAGGTTGAAGAAAACACCAATCTGAACTAAGAACAGCAACACTAGAGACACCCCCTCTGCCATTTCCAAAATTGGAGGAAATAGAGGTACTTCCTGTTCTGTGCACTAATTTGGAGGTAATTATAAATCATATTTCAGGGCACAAAATATTAGCTTTTGGAAGAAAAGAAGTTGTTTCTTTTTTCTCCTATGTGTGGTACTGTATGGTTTGGTAGGTACTGACATATCAGTAATTACTGAATTCCATTTGCAATTTTTGATTTGTATCAGCATGACAAATTATATCCAAGGATGTGGCTCTCCTTCCACTTCCATCATTGTCAAGAAACCTCTCCAAAACTCTGTTACAGTCAGTGGAGTGACATCAGCATAAAAATCAGTGAGAGTCTCTGATATTTGATTTTCAGCAGTATGCAATTCCAGTCAATTCCCAGGGATTCCCTAGGCTCCAGCCACATGCCCAGTTTGAAAGGTTGTCTGGGAAATGCTGGAATGATGCAGGGGACAGCATCTAGCCAAGTGCCATCTGTTGGCCATTTACCATACTGCTCAGAGAACACAGAGTTTCTGAATGCCTGAACCAAGCACAGGTGATGTGGCCTGAAACAGGCTCTTTAGTTGCAAACCCACAGCTTAGAATCTCATTCAGGGAGGAGGACTCCATAATGAAAACTTTACTTAGGCCCAGTCTCTTCAGCCCACCAGTATAGTTTACCTTTACTTTATTAAGATCTCAGAGAAGATGTAAGAATTTTGGTTATTGGTTCAGCATACGAGTAGACATACAAAAAGATCTTACTGTGATTTGCAAAGGACACTTGCTTCTCCTTGAAGGATAAAGTGATTAACTATCAATAGGAAAACAAATATCCTAAGTGTTGTGACCCCTACTCAGGCTTACCCCCTCCAACCCTTTCAGGTGGAATAATTTGAGGTAGAGGAAGCAGTTAAGTATCACTTTGTTCCTGCATCACTGGGCTCCTGAAGCAGGAAGGAAATGTCTCAGTCCCTCTGTACTCTCAGACTGATTCTGTCTTGTGGTCACAGAACAGCAGCAGATTATCTCATAGTGTCTTGAATCAGCCTATGTCTAGAATAGTAGTTTTGGGTGTAGTACTGGTATCCATGTAACAGTCCTCTGTTGGTAGGTTTGTATTACTCCTTTAGAGGGATGGACCTGTTACTGCTTTAACCCAGCTTGGAAATCAGTGGGAAACATAAAGGACCAAAGACTCAAAACAGACTGGGAGCAATACACGCTGAACCCTTCTAAAGTTCTACAGAATTTCAACATTGTACAGGCAGATTGTTTAAATTGTTGGCAAAGCTTACTAAATATGTCCTTCAAGCAAGTCCACCATTCAATGACATATTCGCTTAGGGTTGTCATAGAAGATAAAGGCTTTCTGATTGCACTGGGGCTGTAAGTTTCTTGTATATTATCAGCCAAGCAGTTCATGTCCATGCCACTACAGCAGTATGAATTTTTCAGAAATTTTTCCTTGTGGCATGAGGTGTGGCTGGTGATTCTGCAGGTGGCATCTTCACTTCCAGCCTTTTCCTAACTATGGCCCGCTACACAGGCTGCTCAGGAGACATTGTCTCTCAGAAGCACTATAAATCTGAGACTCAGCCTGCGTGACCTCAGGGTTATTAAAGAGTTTCTGGCATTTGCTTGGTATGGAAGGAATTTTAGCTGGGGTGATTTCATCACATTTTTAACACAGATTGTTACTTTTTGTCTCCTTAAGTTTCCTCTTCAGACAGAGATATCTTTCTCCTTAAAGTGCAGAGAGTACATATAAATAGCTGGTTTTTTCCTTCGCCAGGATGCTTGTATTTAGGTCATCAATGAGGACACTCTACAGTATTTTTCCTTGTACTATCTCTGAAATCTGCAAAGCTCTTGAGCCATTTAACTGAGTGCTTCACTTGATTCCTTTGTCAATCATCTATATACTAATAGTGCAAATTTGTTAAAAATCTGTTTCAAAACATAAAGACATTGCTTTGCAGAATTTGTTGTGAATCATTTTGATGTAATGTGGATGTGCACTCTGTTGCAAAATAACACTGTTATTTGCAAAATTCCAGCTTAGTCCTACTGTATGAGAGCTAGGTCCATACATACGTATATATGCCTTACCTGCCTAATACATACACGAGATATTTTTGCAAAGAAATGGCCATTTGAATCAACATGCCAAACTGGACTTTTAAACTAGTCAAACCTCACTTTTTTGTTTGTTTGTTTATTTTTTGAGCAAGCTGCCTTCTTCTCCCCCTCATAAAGAGAAGTCGTCGTCTCATGTGCTCTTTTCCGCAGTTTGCTTCAATTGTTTCCTTTGGTAACATATTCCATATGTTTATTATCTCCCTTTTTTGTCTTCCAGTAGCCTCGAGCATTTTCTTCAACAAAAGCTGCATGGTTATTTTCTCAGGAAATATCATTGTTCCAAAAAAGATATTATAAGAGCAAACAAACAGATTTCCAAAATGGTGCTGTCAAATAGCAAAATAAAAAAATGCTCATTATTTTTCATGACAAGGATATTAAAAGAAAAAAATGCTTTGTATAAAAATAGCCAACTCTTCAATAGAAGTGTAGGAGGATATTGAGTTAAATGGAATGTTGTTTTCTTGTGAGCCCATGTAATCTTTAATGGAAACTATGGGTTGAATTTGTTTTAATTTCTATTTTGTTAATCTGTATTTTGTATTCCACTCCCAGAATTGTGGTGATGTTTGTTATTATTTATATTTTATGTTGAGTGTCCTTTTTCAAGCTGTTTCTAAAACTTTACAAAAATGCTAGATGTCATGCTAGAAACCCTTAACCTCTATTCAGGCCATAAATCACAACAAACCATAAATATATCTGTGTGTGTGTGTGTGTATATATATATATATATATAAAAATAAGGGATTGTACTGTTTTTTAGCACTTCCGTTGTTGGCTTTCCTCTTCCCTCTCTTTATCACTCACAGCAGGCAGAACTGAAGTGTCTTACCTGGCATATTTACTTTGCAGACTCAGAGCAGAGCACTGGGTCAGACACAGAGGTGCTGGCAGAAAGAACATCCTGCTCATTTGGCTCCCACTCTGACCTTACATCTGGTGGCTCAGGCCCTCAGCCTCCTCCACCTTCATCCATGGAAGAAATCCAGGTAGAGCTGCAGTGTGCTGACCTTTGGAAAAGATTTCATGACATCGGGACAGAGATGATCATCACAAAAGCAGGCAGGTAAGATATCTCTGACTTTCTGTTTAGTTAAAAACCAGATCATAACAAAACTAAATTTAAAAACCACTTTTTGTCTTAAGAGGAAAAAAATATTCTTGATAAGCCAAATGAATAAATATGTAGGGAACATTACAATAAATATATGCCAGAGTTTCACAGCTGTATCTCTTACCAAATTTCTTAAGACAGGTAAAGTTATTTCATATTACTGCTTAAATTAGTGGCCTCAAAGGAGAACTGGCAGCTGCAGGAAACTGTTGAGGATAGCCTTTCCTTTGAGCAAATAAATCAGGAAATGATCATTATGCTGTTGGCTGTACTGAATTTAAGATGAGTTATGAATTTGGGGGTGAGCCATTTGAGATGCCTTTCAAGTCTCCCTAGCACTTCATAAGCCAGTTGATTTCATCTCAAATATAGTGAAATTCAAACTCACCTTTGCACCAAATGAAAATCTCCCTGCAGTTCTAAATAGATGAAAAGTTAAAGACTTCCTGTATCAAAAATATGCAGGCTTAAAGTTTGCCTCTGCTATTGCAACTGATGCCGGGTCAGCTGTGGTTAGGAAGAGCCACTAATAAGCCAGTTTTTTTTAAAAAGAAATCCTCACTCTGCTATGCTGTTAGCCAAGGGTAAGACCTTCATTGCTGTCTACTATTAAAAAATGGATATAAGTCTGTTTGCCAAAACACAACTTGAAGCTATCTGTAAATTTCTATATCCCTCAAACTATAAACGATCCCGGATTTTTAGACATGTTTGCGTTAACATAACTTTCCTTACTTTCACCTAATGATTTTTTAATTCCGATCAAAGCTGTGAAGAAGGAAGTCAGCACCATGGATAGAGCCGATAGGAGGGAACAGCCACGTGACTGTCCTAGGAGCTGTTCTGCCCCTTCTGCGTGAATTTTTCCCATGTTTTGGGGAAAAAACAGAGTGGATTCTTGGTTATAATTTTGTTTCATGTCTGTGCTCTCAGAATTTGCCAGAATAGCGAGGCTTATTCTTTTATGTTCTTAAGAAGTGATCACTATTGCTCTGTAGTCCCAGGACGTTTAGATAATTTGGAGAAAATTACCTTGAACAAACAACACAGATAATCCTTGAAGATTATCAGAACCAGATGAGCTCCCAGTTTTAGATATACAATCTCATTTGTACAGGAAGCATCTTACAACAGTACAGTGTGGGTTGCTGGTTTTGCCCTTCTGCCTTAAATGGAAGAGGCAAAGAAACTAAGATGGTAAGACTGGTATTGTGTATCAACTTTTCTCTAGAGGCATCAAAAAAGATGCAAAGAAAAGTATTATTGTCCTATTTTCATAGGGGGTGAAATTGAAACCTAAACAGAGACCTAAACAGAGTAAGTAAGGCACATTGTTGCCCTGGTGCCTGGGCCATGCTGTCTCAGAAAGTTAAAATAGCATATTGTTACCTGCTGGATTAATGATAATTCATTCTCTTATGATACATGGAGTAGATACAGCAGCATAACAGCAGCATAAATACCTCAAAGCCCACCAACACCAGTGCACACTAAAGTGCCCAGAGCTTAGTGGCATGAAGATGGTCTCAGCAGCTCACACATTTCTGAATGAAGTTGCTGACCTTTACAGGATCTTAAAAGCCCATACCCTGATTACAGTTTTATTTTTTTAAAAATAAACATTGCAACATCAGTGCAACAATAATTTTGCAAATTGTTCAGCACAACTTCTCAGAAAAGCCTTGACGGCATTGGCAGAGGTCCTGGAGAAGGAAGACTTCATGGAAAAAAACATAGTGAAATATTCTGGGGAGTTACAACATAATGAAATTAAATACTTTGGATCAGTTAAAAAAAAGGAAAAATGTCTATCTGGTCAGACTGATGCACACATACAAAAAAGATTCTGTAGTTCCCTGGAAGTTTTTAGGAAATTGCAATATTGAATACATTGCCATTTAAAAAAAACAAACTTTCTTTGAAATTTGTCATCTGCTGTCTTCAAGCTATAAACTCTTATTTGTTGCTTGGAACTGTCTGAAGTATGTATTTAGACACTTTTGATATAAAACTATTGTTCTGACATTTACGAATTGAAATGTCAGCAATGGTTCATGGAACTTGCCATTCACATTGCCTTCCTGACAAATACGGCTTCCTGCACTGCTTATCATCATAACAAACAAGAGATACCTATCCCTAATTACACAGCAATAACAGGAAACTGATTAAGAATTACTGTGAGATGTACATCGTTCCTTCTATGTGGGTACATGATGCAGCTGAACTATGATTCCAGTGAAGCAGGATGCCAGGAAAATGAGCCCCATTTAGTAAAGAAGCATCTCAAAACAGAACATTCAGATTCACTTCCCTGCCTTTTTTCTGTTTGCTTTAACCTGGCCCCAAATTTAGAAAAAAAAAAAGCTTTTATTTTCTTAAATTTTGGCGGAAAGATTTTAATTTTCATATTTTGGAGGAGAGGTTTCTATGCTCTGGGGAAAACCTTGGTTGGTCTGCATCTTCTGATGAAATATCTCTTTCCCTGTTTAGCCAACTGTCAGAGGCGTTTAACAGCCCATTTTAAGAAAGACAGACACCCTAACTTTAATTTAAGTAGTCCAAAACAGCACGTATTTTGATAATTTTTAGTAGGGAATAGAATTAGGGCAACCTGTAAAGACTGTAAGGAATATTTTTTTTTTCAGTAATTTTTCTTTAACACCATTAATAGCCTTTTCAAGTGTCTTTGCAAGCTCTAGTCGTGATAATTTTTCCACTTACAAAAGACCGTGTATCGCAATACATAGTCATATCTTACTGTGCAAATAAAGAATATTTTTTCTCCCTGAAAGGAGATGCTTATTATTACTTGAGTCCTGATGGCCAATAGGCTCATCACTGACTGCCCAAAGAAAATTTACATAGCTACTAAATATGTTTTTTCTGCTTGATGATGTTCTTCATCAGAAGTGCTGTTAAGAATATTGGAGGCTTGTTTTTGTGTTTTGTTTTTGTTTTTGTTTTCTTTTTTCTGCTGACTACACTTTTAGGTTAACTGTTGCAAAGCATAATGAAGACTTGGGAAGTTTCTTTAGGTAGTTCACCTGTTTATTGGGGATGATCCTGATAGATCTGATAAAATTCACAGATTAAATGTTTAGCCTTTCAGGTGAAACATTCTTCTTTCAGAGAGGATGTGTCCTTGATGGGTAGGAGTTGAGTTAGACAGTCCTGTTTCTCCATATAAGATGCATGACATATAATGCAACCCATAGATTAGATTGTATGATTTCTGACAAAAAGATCAGAATTTGTAGTAATTTATGAAGATTTCCTACCACTTATTCAAACTGTGGGAGGTGTACAGCTTCATTTGCAACTTTTTCCTTCCTCAGGGAAGATTTTGCTCTTTTTGTTTCTTTCTCTTTAGAAACCCTGTTTGAGGCCTTGTTTTGAAAGCCCTTATAATTACATACACATTTGCCTGTAACTACAGCTGCTCCTTAATTTTCTATGACTTGCAAGGCACTGTTCGGTTTCTGCCTGATCCCACAACGTTTTTGTTTTACTGTGTAATACTAGTTTCTAACCTACGTTATCTCAAACATATTTCTGGAGCTATGTCCTACCTGTATCAGGCCTACCACACCATTTAGCTTTCAGACTCTCACTTAGATTTCATTCTGCTTTTTTTCTTCTTTTCTTGATGCTGCATTTATAGGTGGCTTTTGCTGCCTGTTTCCATAAGCCTACTTCAGTCCTCTTGGGACTTTTTCTTTCTTCCTTTCCATCAGAACGTTGTTATTCAGAATTTAGTAAGATGCTGATAACAAGACACTTTTGTTCTTTGTGCAAAAGATGCACATGGCTTTCTGTCAGCTGCAGTGCTTTCAAGTCTGCAATTGCATTTATCTTCTTTCTGTTTGAAATTCAACCTTAGGCTCTTTACAAAATAAAATAAATTCATCTTAAGGCCGAGGTCATACTGATTTAAGCAGCTAGTCCTAAAACCATATTTAACTCTTTTTCTCTACTCTCCTTCACCAATGCTGATCCCTCATGTACCATGGTAATATTAGTAGAGGAATTTGAATCCCTCCCTACATTCCTAGAATCCCTAGCTAAAATCCACGGTGGTCACCTGAGCTTCAGAGGTAACTGTTAGTTAACTACCACATAGAAGTGCTCACCAGAGGGGAAAGCAATGTGCACTTATTACTGCAGGAGGACACTGACACTCTTTAGAGTGCTTGGAGTCCCACTCTAGAAAGTAAGCGCTGCCCACTGTTTATGGAGGTGGTTATATGAGTGCAACCATGCACACAAGCACAGTCAGCAGGTATTCCTCTGGGGACCCAGGTTCTACCTGTCACTAAGCCAGCACTTCTTCTCAACAGTGAAGGAAATTAGCTCATCTCTTATGTCATAGTCATTACATGTGCACTGCAGGATGGCTAAAAGCAGTGTGCTGAGGCCACGCTCAGTCATAAGAGTGGTAAAAGCTAGCAGTGAGTAAAACAGGTGACCTGGTTGTCTCCTGACTCCTCTGTGCCTCCTGATAGGTTAAATAGTATTTTGCCTGAGGTTTTTTTGCCTTCTTGAAACCATGAGTCTGAGTTGTTTGAAATGAGTACTTAGGGATGTTTACATTACCAAATAACTATTTTTTTTTATTTCCAGTGGAAGGAAGGAAGTGCCTCACAGTGCTCTTCAGTTAGAGACAGTAGCAGGGATTTTGTTGCAAGCCTCTGCTGATGATGAAGGGGCCCATGGAAAGGACTTCTCAGAACAAGGGCTGGCAGGCTACAGCTAACAAACTGCTGCCCAGAGGTCTTGGCCCAGTGGACCAGATAAGCTTTCTCCAGCTTCCAGAAAAATATGCCCTTTGGGAGCTACTGGGAAAGTCTGTTGGCTTCCCTCTCTCCCATAAACAATAAATCCTTTTGCTCCCAAACCCTGCCCTCAGCCTTTCCTCTCAACTCAAACATCTCTACATAATCCCATGCTGCAGAGGGAAACAGGATGGAATCCCTTTCCCTTTCCCTTCCCTCACTTTCACTCCTCACAGGCTTGTTTTTATAAACAAATATGCATTTGGCACCAGTATTGAAGGCAGGAAAATATCTGAGGTATAAAATAGCTGTGATAACTTCAGGCTGACCTGTGAGCTCACGTACGTTGTAAACACCATGCACACTTAATCTACAAACTTAAATCAGTCTGATTATTTCACAGAACTTCTAAATCAGATTTATTTTATGGCTGGGATGTGACTAATGTCTCTCTTAATGTCAATAGACAAATTGTCTTTCAGTATAAATGAAGAGCACATCCCTCCATTTTAGGGTTTGCATTTAGCAGATGTCACCCTTAAGCAAATTTAATCTTATATGAATTTTTGTTAACACACTGTATAACCATTATGCTGAACAGTCATGAAAACTCTGCAGTAAATTGTGTCAGTCCTTTTAAGCTCTCATATGACTTCTGTTCACTCAGCTGTTCATACAATGTACAAAGTATTTCCAATGTCTGAAGACAAAGGAATTGCATTTGTGTTTTAAGACAACCTGCCAGGTACCTCTTAATTTCTTATCCCCTAATGGAAAATTGCCCTCACTAAAACTAAACTGTGAAACAGAGAATGAATTTGTGTTGAAAGGGACCTTTGGAGGTCATCTGGCCCATGCCTCCACTCAGAGCAGGACAGCTTTGAAGACAGACCCAACTTGACACAAGCTTCACGTAAGCTGGTTCAAGGGACAGGGATAAGAGTTGACACCTTGAGACTCCTAAGGGTTAGAAACCGAAGCTTTATAATATTAGGAGAAAAAAAATTCAGTTTGGGGATATAGCTGTGATCCCCCTTCTTTGAACAGTTTTCACAAAGGAAAATTGAGCTATATTTTTGTGTTAAATGGAAATTTTAAACAACGACAAAATAATGTTGTCTATCACAATCCAACTACTGTGCTGGCAAATAATATTTTAATCAAGTTTTTCAGGTCATTATATATAATTAATTTTCTTCACATTCAGAGTTTGATAAACATCATTCTTGTTATGGAAGAAGCCAGGAATTGAGTAGACTGAGGCACACGATTGTTGTAAAAATGCTTTTTAAAAGACTTTTAAGTGGTCCTAAAATAATTGTAATAACTTGTTTAATATCATATTATATTTCCCTTGAAATGGTACTGTGTGTAAGTGCACAGTCCAAGTTTAGGAAGACTGTTTTCCTG
>NW_010209038.1:62720-68720 GCF_000695765.1 Mesitornis unicolor
AATATATAAATAACTTGATCATCCCAAACTGCTGCTGATATAAAACCTCCTCCTAAACTTTATCAGATGTCATCACATGTTCTCTATGAAAACAGACGGCCTTCGTGTCTGTAGCTGTTGACTACAAAGCTAGCTGATATCTTTCCAGATGAAAGGCTCTAGACTGTTTATTAATACAGCCTTATTCGAATGACCTGAGTTCCTTTCAAAGCTTTGAGCCTCCAGATTTCTATAGGGTTGGTGGCTCCAGGGGATCACAGAGTGAGCCAAAAGGAATCACAGAGCACAGGGTCTTAGCCAGGATAACACCTGAGTACGTCCCTGAGTCAACACTCTTTGCCTCTGCCTTTTCCATTTTCTCCTTTCTACGCAGCAGGGCTGCTGGAGACCTGCTGTGATAGTTCCAGGCCACATCCTCATGGCAAAGAAACCTGAGTTACTTTTACACCCACAGAAAAAGAAAAAGACTAATAATTTACAAAACTTTTAAAGTACACTTAAACCTTAGAGAAAGCAGTGGGATCAGCCAAGTTCTCTCCTATCATTTTAGAGATTAGCCTCTAAGCCTGTTTGAATGGTCTGTGGTAATCTTTTACAAGGTATTTCATAAGCAAACAACCCCACAGGCTATACTGCAACTTTACATAGGGCTGCAGATTTGGAGAGATCTTGGGATACACAACATTCAAATTTCCCAATACAATGTGCAAACTTAGACCCAGAGAGACTCAGATTTAATCCTGGGTTTCTCATCAACCCTTTGAAACGTGACCTACCTCTTATGCTGCTCCTAAGCCACCTCTCTCCAATTAAGGAGAGCTGGGCTGTAAAATGCCACATCCTGTACCCATTTAACTTGGCAGATTTAATGAGCCATTGTGGCAGAAATAGCAAAATGCCCTCAAGCCACCAAAGACTAATCCATTATTCTCCACCCCCACCTTCCATATTGTTCAACTGGCAAACACACACAGTCAGTTGCACAAATCTGATCTCTCCTTGAAGGGTTTCTGCAGACAATTTTTCTGACAGATGTATGTCTCTCATAACTTGGGTTAGCCATGCTCCAGCAGCTATGGGGTGGTGCTTTCCCTGCCCCCTCCAATAAATGCCCTTTTCCAGGGCAGTTGCAGTTACTAATAGGTCAGAATTTCCTTCTCAGTGGCCTGAAATTGAAGAGTTGCAGCTAATGCAAAGGCTGAGCACCAACCTCCACCTTCCCAGCCTCTTCTGCAAGCGAGTATATATGGTCTGGATGGGAAAGAATAAAGAAGCTTCTCATGGTCATATCCCATCAGTGCAAAATTTTAGAAACATGTCTGGAGATACTGACATAAACTCCTGTTTTCTTCCTCCTCCAAGCTATGTCCACTGGTAATACTTTGTGAAACAGAAAAACTGGAAGGACATCTAATTCTTATTTTCTGACATTTCAATCTCTGTTACTCTCACCAAGCCCAAAGGGGTCATGCCAAGAACTGGGCTGTGTTAATCATTGTTCTCCTGGTGTCAGAAAGATGTCTAAGGAACCCCTTCAGCTTCCGTAGTCACCATTTTCTTCCTTATTTCTACTCTTCTTTTCCTAGGAGAATGTTTCCAGCCATGAGAGTGAAAATTACAGGCTTGGATCCTCACCAGCAGTATTATATTGCCATGGACATTGTGCCTGTGGATAACAAGAGATACAGGTAAGCTTTTTAGGTGCAGAGGTAGGAACCTTGTGATAATTTACTGTCAGTGACAGCCTAGGAAAGACACATGCCATTATATACCACTGTAAAGGTATGCTGGAGGAGACCAGGTTGATTTACACCAACACAGTTGACTTGATCAGAAACATGAGACACAAACCCAGAGGTTTAATATACTCTCTTGCACTTTTGGATTGAAATCTTGTTCTTTTCAAATAGCAGGTTTTAATCCAGGAGGTCCCTAATATGCATTTCACAATTGACACATTTAGCAATCACTGCCTGAGAGAACTGATAACTGGAGTTATCAATGGAGAGTCTGAAGCCTCTAAAACTACTCCAGCAAGAAAGGAATGGGCAAGTAGCAGCTGAACTAAGAGGAGCACCTCAGGTCTGACCTGAACTGAATTCAGCGATTTTTGTTTTAAATGCATTCGCTGTCCAGCACAGCAACCACAGGGAATATGGACCCTGACCTATAGTGTGGAGCCATTGAGAAACCCTCCAGTGGATCTCCACTGCTAGAGCTGAAAGACAGGAAGAAGAGATTTCTGTGATATTAATAGGCTTCCAATCCTAAAAACTACACTGGAAAACTCATGGTCTTCTGCATCCCAGAAAGCTATCCAGACAGGGGTGATTTATCTGTACTCATTAAAAGACTCCTGGGAGCAAGTCTTTGTCCCAAGCAGTCTTGACTGCACCACATTTCAAGGATTCAAGATTTGATCCTCTGCTTCAAATGCTAAATATTTCATTTTTGCTCTCAGATTGTGCAGGGTGTTTCTCAGGAAAATGCTTTTCCTGAGAAGCATCAAGGTAGTGTCTGATACTCAGCTAGATGTTTTCCCCCTTTCTTTGAGTGGGGTTCTGACAGCATCAACATCAAAAAGTTGTATATTATCTTACACTTTGTTTCTGTCCTTGTTAGCTCATGCAGTCACATAAAGCAAACTAGCAGTGAAAGGAAGAGATTTTTTAAAAAATTTCTTCTGAAAATACAGGAAATGAGTCACTGTTTGTAGGTAAGGCCTGAAATAGCTTAGCAGAGCTGAGTGAGAGACCCAGTGAGGGGCAGCACAAGGCAGAACTCAGAGGTGTTTGCAGGACTGTTTGTGAAATGGCTTGGGCTGAAGGAGCTACAGGACAGAAAGAAAAAAGTGTCTAGGCAAAGCTGTGGTAGAGAAATTTAAGGCAAGTATAGGATGGGTAGATCAGGGACACAATTATTATTTTTTCCTCTAATCTCAACATTAGTAATACTATATGGAATTTCCTATTTTGCAACATTCCAAACCAGAAATTCTGTTTTATCTATTTTTTCTAGTGGTATCCATTGGATTTTGCCCTTTCTGTGTGAAGACACATGTGTTTTGCACAGTCTGGCATGGCAGCCAGTGCATATTTCTGGAAATTAGAGTGCATTTTTCAATATTTTCAGAGAGAGCTTTGTTTACCTGTATTTTCAAGCCTCTTACTCTGGCTCAGAGAGGGTTAAGGAGCTGAGGAGGCACATGTGGCAGAGTTTTACAGGAAGAATAACTGCCAAGGTGGTTTTAATAAGGAATCAAGTCTGAACAAGTGACTCAGGGGTAATCTGGCTTTCATTTAGAAGGTAGGAGATTGCAATAAAGCACAGTCTCCCCTGACTGCAAATGAGAGCTTGGGGTGCATGCGGTAGGGTGGGGAGCCCTGGAAATGTTCCTGCAGTTACTGAGTGACAACTTCCCTTAGCCAGCTCCCCTTCCTCTTTCAGGTATGTGTATCACAGCTCCAAGTGGATGGTGGCTGGCAATGCTGACTCCCCAGTGCCCCCAAGGGTTTACATCCACCCCGACTCGCTGGCTTCTGGAGACACATGGATGAGGCAGGTGGTCAGTTTTGATAAGCTCAAGCTGACCAACAACGAGCTTGATGATCAAGGCCATGTAAGTTAGAAGCTAAACCTGGTGCCTGCTGCCCCAGCCTTACTTCTCAGACCCGAAAGGGTACTGCTGCTGTTTTGATGCTCCTGTGTCCTGCTGGGCACACCTGTCTGTTGCCACTTTCCAAAGTTATGGAGTGTTTTTTCCATACTTTAGTGCTTTTCCTCAAAATGTTGCCTGACCTTATTAAAACAATAAAGTCCCTTTCCCTCTGCACATATCACAAACTTTGTCTCATATGTACTTGCATGAAAAGGGTAATTTTCTTCATATTAGCCCTTACTCCATCTCTGCTTCCTTGTACATCTGGATGTAGTGTAGAATATTTGAAAAAAAAAAGAAAAAAAATCCCCCTCCTTTGTTTTCTCTTCAGATAATCTTACATTCAATGCATAAGTACCAGCCCCGTGTTCACGTCATCCGCAAGGATTTCAGCAGTGATCTTTCTCCTAATAAGCCAGTTCCTTCAGGAGATGGGGTGAAAACCTTCAACTTCCCTGAGACTGTCTTTACCACAGTGACAGCCTACCAAAATCAACAGGTAAAGCTGCATTGCCTTCCGGCTCCTTTTATTTTGGGTGTTCATAAAAATATCAGTGTGCTTTTCATGTTTGAGACATTAACTTCTGTAACAAATGTAGCTTGAGAACAGTGTACACTTTATGGGCTCACTTGTTTTTTTTTCTGCACAAAAAGAAACTGCTTGCTACAGGGTAGTGTGCAGCCAGAAAAGCAACTTGCAGATAAGGTGCCTGCAGTTTTTATCGTAAAGTAAGTAGGGGAGATCAACTGAAAAGAGATGTATTGTGTTCACATTTCCTTGCTGCCTCACGGTATGAACTACAGTGTTCCGTCCCCACTGTAATTTTAAGGCAGTACAGCTAGTCCAGATCTGTTCTCTCACAGAGAAAACACATAATTGTTGGGGTTTTTTTTAGCAGTGAAGGAAAAAGTTTTAGAGAAGTGGAAACTCATCATTTTACTGACAAAAGAAACCTTTGAACGTAAGCAGCAGCAGTCCATGTCTTGCATATGAACTGAAATTCTCATGCATAATTCACGTTTGATTCAGATCTTGCACAGTTCCCAGTGGAGGGTGTTACTATTGACTCCAGACTTCATAAGGAAAAGATGTTGCCACAGGGGGATCCTCTCTGTAGAAACTTTGACTACTGAGCTTTGTTACTGATCTGCCCTTTTTCTTAAACTAGACTTCATGGCACTAAGAAATGTAATCTCAGTGCACACTAGTGTTTGATTACAGAATTCCCTGCCTGTACCTATTTTCCCCAAAGATATGATATTTTTAAGAGGAAATTAATTACTAGGAAAATGTGAGCATTTGAGAATGTAAGCATTTGGGACATCAGCAAAGAAAAGAGATTTGGAAAGGTCTTACTGTGGATTACACATGTTTGCTCCTCCTTCTTGTTCAGTGGCCAGTGAAAGACAGTATCCTAGTCTTTTAGGAGGAGGCCTGCTTCATCCCTTCTGCAGGCACATTCATTGCACACATTGAAAGCTCCTTATATCTACCCATTCCCTTTACAGTCTCCTTATGTATCGCTGATCTGCCAGCTACCTCTGCCTCAGGGATTCCCATTAGCCTTCACATTACCTCTGTCATGGTTTGGGCTCTTCCTTTGTCTGTGTACACACATGGTTTGTGTCCCCCTTATATTCTCAGGCTGGGGTGATGGTTGTGATGGCATTAAAAAGGGTTGTGTAATGTAATCTTTTCTCAGCCATGTGAAACAGAATCTCAGTTGGTGAAGCTTTTTGCTGCGTTAATAGTGTGTCCACTCAGAGAAGGCAAGGTACTGTTATAACTAGAATAAGGGTACAAACTGACTTGGAATAAAACCAATTTATTATCAAGCCTATTAGCGAAATAGGTTATAGAATTTTCTGCCATAAATTGAAGAGGAGACTTGAATTGGTAATGGTGAAGTAAATATTTTTCCCATGACATCTGTGCTTCTGGAGAATGGATGTCATTATATTTAGTATTCTTGGACTGAGAGATAGGGCCGTGCCAAGTCAGTTCAGGGCAGACTGTAATCTTTAGCCACTTTGTAACAATTGTGATTTGTAAAAATTTAGTGAAATGTTACAGAGGTTTTTTTCCAAGATCTAAAAGAGAGCACAGGTGCTTACAGTTCTGCCATGACTGCTTCTGGATACCTAGATTTTTCTCTGTCTGGTCCCCTTGAATTGACTTAAGTTGGGATCCAAAATGGATCAGCTATTCCAGCAGAAAAAAAATACCACAACACAACGGTGGGTTTGCTGTCGTTGCAGCATTTGAAATTTCCTGCCCCCGTCACCCAAATGCATGTACTCCACAAACATTTGAGTGTTGACCAGACATGGAAAGAGGGTAG
>NW_010209038.1:68751-93132 GCF_000695765.1 Mesitornis unicolor
AGAAATTACTGGAAAGCAGCTTGTCATTCTTCCCTAACAACCAGACCTAAAAGATAAGCGAGATACTAAGGAAGGGATCTGTCAGGCACTGGCGCTGTAAGTCACCTCACTGTAAAGATGCACTGAAATTTCTTCCTGTCTCTCTGAATTCCAAACATTTGGGTGTATCCTCCTCCCCCAGAATTGTGGGGTAAATTTTTATAATACAAGTAAAGGAGATTCTGATAGGTTGGAGAAACTTTTTAATTAAAAAAATAAATTTAAGTGCCCTGAATTTGCTTGCATGCCCTCCAGTGGCTGTAAAACTTTGCCTTATTGAGAGAAGTGTCTCTGGAAACAATTGTAAAATGTTAGCAAATCCACCACAGGGATTCCCTCTGCTGTAATTCCATCCTCCACAGAACATATCTGTCTCTGTACACACAAGTCCCAGGACAGCTGCAAAGTCAGGCTAGCGGAAATTAAGTTCACAAATTAAGCTTCTGCAAAAATAGGAGCTGCATTCCAGATCTGAGGTTAATATCCAGAGTAAGGGCTTGGTTCTGACAGAAGCAAAACACCTGCAAATCTGCTTCAGGTCAGTCTGTATTAAACTTTTCCCTTTTTAGCAGTTTCAGCAAAGCCACTTCAAATTTGTTAGGATCTGGAAATCTTGCTCTCTTTTCACTCCAGAGACAGGGACACTGGGACAAGGTGAGGCTGGCAGTGGGGACCTCTCACACTGCACCCGGTTGGGGAATAGCTGACAGGGAGTATGATACCACGGGCTGCAAAGTCAAAATTCCAATATTATTCTCCATATTTACCAACATGGAATTCATGTCTACAAATAAAGGAGGAAGATTCCCCAAAAGCATTCAATCCAGCTGTCATCTTCTTTATTTAGAGGAGGGAGAAAAGAAAAAAAAAATCTTTTGAAGGGCCACCCAAATGCTAGCCAGAACAGCAGCACCTTGGACTTGGAGCCTGTAGCTGGTGCTTTTCTTGGCCTTTTCTCCTTAGCATTGTTTGAAGGTCCATGAGTGCATCCAGCTGCTGGGTATCTAAAGTGTTGAGACTGGCATTATGCAGATACTAGCCAAACATGAGCAGTATGCCTGCTTCCCAAACCCAATGGCTGTTGATGAGTTATAACTTCTGGAGTTTTGCACCTGGGTCCAAGGTGTGCTTCTCCTTCAGGAACAGCTTCTCAGCCCCAGTTTCTGCCTCTGGCACTGTTCATTTGCTAAGCAGATAATCTATTCATGGATAACAGGAGGGCAACTTTAATATAAGTCTGGGGAAATAAGTATAAAAGATCATTGGAGAGGTGGGTTGGGCAAGAGTGGTAATCATCAGTAGTTTTTATTTGTTGAGAGAAAAAAAATTCGGAGAGATCAACTAATTCTCTTTTTCTTCCTTTGTAGATCACCAGATTAAAAATTGACAGAAACCCATTTGCTAAAGGTTTCAGAGATTCTGGAAGAAACAGGTAAGAGGAGCTTGTTTGTGTTTCCTCACTGATCACTGTCCTTCCCCTGATGAGTGCACAGGGCATATGTCTAAGACCAAAGAAGGTGCATTGTGATACTAATGAATTTTTACAGAAGTTTGTCGTAGACTAGTCCTTAGAGGAATTAGAGGGACTGTTTTAATTTGCCTAAACAGATCCAATGTATAATGATAGCTTCCTTAGAAAATACTTTCCAGATTAACCAGCTAGACTGACCCTGTTTCTTTTCAGAAGTCTCCTTCAGTGCTACTCCTACCTATGCCTGGATCAAAGGGGTTTAGATATTTGTAGAAAACGTACCTGTAAAAAATCTTACCACTTTCCTGCTTGATAATGTTTTTTCTGTGACTGTATTTTTTGCAGTCGTGTGTTTAATTTCCTGTTCACTGCTACCTCAGTATCCCTTCTGTTACCACCACTTTCAAGGTTGGGGTTTTTTGTATATATGTTTTGTTGTTGTTTTTTCCTCCTGGTAATTAACTTTTTCATGGTAATTTCTATTATTTTTCATGCTTCTCTGAGCTTTTCCATTTGTTGTTGAGAAATTAAATTAAAAAGTTCCTTAGCATCTCTGATAAGTTATTAGTAAACTCTTCATGTATTACTGATATGGTGCCATGATATTCAAAGAATTGGGTAAAATAAAGGTACTTGTAAAGATACTGTAGTGCTTCTTTTAAAAAAAGGAATTTTTTTGTTACTAAAATGAAGAACAGAGATAGAAAAATGGAAGATTGCAGATTGTAAAAGAGACAAATAAGTCACAGGGTAACAGTCCACAAAATAATGAAAGTTGTGGGAGAGTTCTTTATTATATGTAGACCTGGCTGAAGGACATTTTTAAATTTTAATTTTCACAGGAAATTCGAAAACTTGGAGCACACATGCTTGCTTTACATTAGAAGAAAAAATAACTTTCTGATACGTTTGCTGGATAAAAGTGGAAAAATATTCTTGTTTCAAACAATTTGAGTTTTTCTCCAGTAATGTAAAATTGTTTCACTTTGTGCTGCTTAATTTTGTCAGGATTTTTATGAGGAGGTTAAGTAGAACACCTTAAACATTTTTTAGAATACATTTTATTTTAACGACACAACAGTAAAACAGGAACTTAAATAACAAAAACTTTTTTATTAGTAAAAGACATTAGTTTTCAAAAAAGAATAACAAAATCCAAACAAAAAGTTTCAACTCTTTCTGCCATTCATGAATCCAGCAAATATTTCAGATCTAAATGATGTGGTTGTCCTTTAAATCAGTGTGATAAAGGCTTTAAACAATAAATTAATAATAGAATTAGACATATATGACTATATTACAAGAACCCTAGGGTTGTAAAGCAAGGCTCTGAGTGTGCAGACCAGAGTGAAAGCCATGTGCATAGCCCTCATTTGCTGTTCCCATGGGCACTGTAATTCAGTTTTTACTTGCATGCTCCTCTTATGTGTGTGTTCACCAGGACTGCTACATCATTCATGGTTTGGTATGGGAAATGTTCAGTCAACGGACAACTGCCCCGTGTTTCCCATCACCCATTTAAATGCTACACTCTCCATGATCACAAAGATGACATCTTACTGACCTAACAACTTCTTAGCTCAGCTCCTCTGTTCTCATCTTACTGTATCTACGCAAAAAGATGTTACCATCCTTATTTAATTCCCACCGTAAGCATTAGGTTTGATACTTGAAGCACATGTGACTTTTACTGTGCTCTCCTGTCATGTGTGGGGGAAGTAGTATGTGTCCTGGGTACAACGTCTTCCCTGTGTGCAGAGATGCAGCTGCACTGGAGGCTAGGCTTGGAAGAGGGATTGATGCTGTTCCAGGTACATGGTGGGCTAGATTAACGTGGAAGGCATTAATAAGGTCCTAGCCCAGTGAATCTGGACAGTTTCCTGAAAAGGTTGGGAATTACTGATCTTTGTAGCTCATTGATTTAAGAAAGGGCAGGAAATTGCTACATGGCTGCAGCTGTGGGGAGGGCTCAGTAAGGCTTTCTGCTGATGTAAAGAGGAATTAAAATCTTTACGGTATTACACATCAAAGAGAGCAGCCTGAGGCTTTAGGAAGAAAAAACAGGCAAAGGTATTTGCAAGCATATATAGCAGTCAGGCGCCTGCCTCACAAGCAGCAGTCTGGCTAAAGTTGCATTGCTGTTGTCAGCTGGTGGAGGACGCTCCAAGACTCAGCTGGTTCCTTTAGAGAGTACACGTACATAGTTGTACACACAAGAGGGAGAAAAGCATTAAGGTCCTAGCTGTGTGTGGAAAGGACTTTCCAAATGGGACTTTTTAAAACTGTACTGGCTGGCTTCTCTTCCCCTTGTGACTTTCTAATTTTATCAGGATTAGTGTTCAACTTGAGTGATGATCATGATGCTTTGTAGCTTTCCACATCCTTACAACTTTGGTCAGCTGCGGTGCATCAGGCTGTAGCTGGAGAATGTCCCACTGAAAACATAGGTCTCCTTTGAAAAAGAAACAGGGCAATTTGAAAAAGGGGACATTTGTCAAGCATGCAAGTGTAGTATATGTTCAAGAGTTTGTCTGAATAAGATCTTAGAAGAAAAAAATGTAAATGTGGCAGCAGCAGGGGCCACAGAATGTTTGAGGGCATCATATCCCAGCAACACCAGGACACTGAATCAGCAAATGATGGAGGAATAAAACCACACTGGAAAAAACAGAGCATGGTGGGAGAAGAGGAACTTTAAGGCCACTTCTTCCCTAGGACATTTCCTTTTTGCTTTGTGTTGAGGCATTTCCGTAAATTGGAGAGGGATGTTTTTCCTTCACTTGTTTCTTATTCTGATATTGTTTCACTGTTGTTGCTTGCCACAGAAATCATGGGACTGACTCTTGTTTTTATAACTCGTTTCCCTTTTCAGTCTTTCACTTCCTCCAGCTCACAGCCTTCCCATATGGTTCCTTATGACTGTGGTCTCCCTTCATTAGTGCAAGAGACTGGTAAAAACCTGCTGTTGTGGGACACCCCATCATGGTGTAACTGCCTGTATCCATCTGAGAGAGTGATCTTTTCATGGATCCCTTCTTGGATCTCCTTCAGTTATTTGCATGGTTGTCTACCTTCACAGCTGACTGCCTCAGTCCTTTCTCAGAGGGAAGGATGCAAAAAGCTTAGCAGCTGGAGATTGTTTTGCAGTCTTTGAGCACTCAAACCACGTTAACAAATGATGCTCAGCAAAACTAGCCATTAGCCTTGTCGGATTGAGGAGTCAGCCTGTGTTAAAAGTCAGTGTCTTAGTTCTCACTTATTAGAGGTTCCCTCTGCATGGTTTTTGGTCCCTCTTTGCTCTATCTGCAAAAGTACATGAAGCATTTGTAAAAGTGAAACAAGAGAACTGATCCTGGTGGTGAAGGGATACCTAAGTAATGTATGTACAAGGTAGGTATTAATTAGTTGCTTTCCTGAACTTCAAGAGATTGAGAACCAGAGTTTGACATATGGAGCTCAGCTAGCCAAATGTTAGGGTAGTGAAGATGCCGGTTTTAATGCCACGGAACCTATTTTTGGAGACTGAGTAAAGTTCATTTGACAGTGGGATGCTTGCGGGAGCTCCTTATCCAGGAGGAAGCCAGAAGAGACAACAGTCAGGAAACCCAGCAGGGTGAGGGAAGAAAAAAAACCCTAAGCTGAAGGCAAGCAACAGCACTTTCTTTTCAGATGTGGGCAGCTGAGGTGGATAAAAGTTGTTTGTGTTGGAAATGCTCTTTGAGCTTTTTTCTAGGGTAAGAGAGCCAACAGTTTGACTTCCCCAGCAAACAATGAAACGATGACCTGAATTCTGCGTGCAACAGGAATGGCAAGGTCACCCATATGGGATGGATTATGGAGGTGCAGATAGCTCGTACATCTTTTTCCATTTTTCAGACAATGGAACTGTTTCATTTATTGCCTATTATTAAAACTTTATAGCACTAAAAATAAAAAAATGAATGAAAAAGGGTAAGCGAATTTTGGATAACTTTTAAAGGACTGACCTTATTAAAATAAAGCTGGCAGTGAGTCCTCTTCTGATACTTTTTTTACTTCCTTCATAAAGATGGTGTGAGAGGTGAGGGTTTATGGCCTGATAGGCAATTTGAAGTCAATTTTTCAGTGCCGTTCTTTGGAAGAGAAAGTGGATGCCACATGGATAGTGTTCAACACACTTGGTATCACCAGCCCTCACAAAGCCCAAAAGAAGTTGCTGAGATTTCAGAAATGCTGAAAAAAATTATGCTGTCTCAGAATGTCTCTTTGTTGGCTGGGTTGTTTTTTATTGTCCTGTTAGGGGCTGTAACACACACAGAATAGCACTCCAGTATTTCTGCTGACTAGGAGAGTATTACCTTTCTGTTCAGTGGTGGAGGCCTGTGAAGTGGTTCTAGATATCTTGGTACCATGCTAATGTCATAAACAACTATGGGTGAGAGGGTTGTTAGAGTTGTCAGCAACTTCTTGAGTTTCTTGATTCCCACCTCTTCACCCCACTTTTGTGGTTTTGTGTTTTTTTGTTTTTTTTTTTACAAAAATAAGAATACATCACAGGAAGAAGGAAAAAAATATATTGGAAGGTTAAGGATAGAGTTGTGAAATTGCAAAGATGTTGTTCATTTTGACCCAGGCTGTTTTTGCACAGCTGCATGTTTTTTTTTTTTTCTGTAACACTCCATACATGGGGTAGTAGGTGCACAAGTAGCTGCTGTCTTAAGAATCTTGCCTAATGCATGGAAGAATCTGAAAGTTCGGTAAGGATGTGCTCTGCTTAGATACTATTTCAGAAATGCCCACAGCAGGTAAACTGTGAAGTCTGGCATCCATTCTTCAGGTACCTGTGGCTGCAGTGCTGCCCAGAGCATTTAATGGCAATCTATGAATCCCGTGAAGCCACAGTGATGCTGCCAGCGGTTGCAGTGTGGAAAGTGGAGGGCGACAGGAGCTGTGTCCACAGCAAAGGGGGTGTTCTAGACCCGCTCCCTGCAGGTCCTTGGTGGCATCCCTCCTTTCTTTGGCATATGGGGCAGGAATAGAGCAGCTTTGCAAGCTGCTCTGGGACACTCAGTGCTGCCATTTATCCTCTGCTGACTCACAGGCACAGTGAAGTCCAACTCCTGAAAGCAGTATATAATTCCTGATTTACTCTTTCATGTCTTTTTAAAATTATTATTATCATCTGACTATTATCTTTTTGCTTTTCTTTTAGAATAACAAGTTACATGATACTTGCAAGGACTGTATTGATATAGGGGAAAGTGGTAGACAGAGAGCTAGAAACTTTGAATTGTGAGTCAAGCTGAGCTGAGAATGATGTAGGGTCCAGACAGAGGCAGGGGTAATAGTTTTGACCTGCCTTTACAGTTTTCCTGAGCCACCGCCTGTTAGGGATTGGATTTTTCTGGGAGTCATAAGAGCACAGCTAGAAGTCAGATGCTGGTGCAGAGTGGGGTTATGTGTATGGGGATCTAATGACTCAGCCAGACTGTGTGAACATGGGTTTTAGTGAGCTGGCCTCCCTACTTCCTTGTGGCAGGCATGGAGCAGCTGGATTAGCACAGCTGGACCTTTCAGCCTGCATTTCTGGATGTATTACTTGGTTTTAATCATCAAGGCAGGTCCTTTCAGCAGTAGGTCTTGTTGCACTGAGACTTGTTCAGGGCATTTTATGCCCCCTGGATATATGGTGGCAGAAGGTCCTCCCCCAGTGTTGGGGCTGAGGATCATTTATAGGCCTGCAAAAATGTACCGTTCTTTTCCCAGCTGCGTGTGTCAAGAAGCAGATGGAGTCTGAACATATGCGGCTTTCTCATGCAGGGAGCAGAGGAAATCCTGGGGGTGGCACTGGTAGTTGAAGAGCTGCATTTGCACACAGAGCCCACCTTAGCAGAGGGGTTCTCATTCTGTGCTGCCTTGTTGTCTTTGAGCTCCATGAGCTGGCAGAGGCCACTGTATTAACCAAATAGTTCTGTTGTAACGTGCTCAGTGCTTGTGTGAGACTGCTATGCAGAGATGTCTTCTGTTTCTACTTCTAACAGCTTAGCAGCTAATAAACACCATGCAACAACCTCTCTTCTAAACCTCCTCTTAAAATACAGAGTTTGGTTTGCCAACTCCAATGTATTTAAAGCATCCGAGCTTCCGGGGAGACTTTGGAAAGTTAACTGAGTGAGTGGAGGCACGTGCAGAAAGACATTTTCAGAAGCAAAAGGCAGCTCCAGTATCAGCTCAACATCTGATGAGAGGCTCTGGGGATGTTAGAGCCTTTTGCATTGAAAGGGGATATGTTCTCACATTTGACCAAGTATCTCTAGTCATGTTTGGTCAGTGTGAGGGCTATAAACTACAGCTGGAAAAGAGGCAGGGGAAGGCAAGAAATGGGTAACAGAGCAATGTGCAGCTTCCACAGAGAAGCAGCTTTCCTGGGAAGAAGCTCCAGAGAGTTGTCTCATAAAGAACATGAGGTCCTTCCCTGATTGTGTACCTATGTCCTCACTGAGCCTGTGAAGGTGGAGACTTCAGAAGAGCTAGCGTTCTGTGTTGAAAGTACGAACAAATCTGACCAATCTCCCAGTCCTTAAAGAGGAAAAGTTCTCCTTTTGTCTTTGTAGTGAGTTAGGGACCCAAAGCAGAGATGCCACTGATTTTTTATAAAAAAACTTCTTATGCATTTCTAGTTAAGTCCAAAAGCAAGGATAATCCCTCTTAGATGGCTTCCCAAAACACTTCAAAGTACTGTTCAGAACTAGGAGGTGGCAGGGAAAGGCAATTCACAAAATTTCTCTGATTCTGAAGGCTGAGTCCCAGACTTCCCTTATTTGCATCACATCTTGCATCCACGAAGTGTGGAAGCCCACTTTAAAGCATTCCTTGAGGAGCTGACAGTCATATGCATGCAAAGCAGACAGAAAGCTTAGTATCTTTGTTAAAAAAAAAAAAGGTGCTCAAAAACTAGGAGCTTTTGAAATCCTGGGCTAAGGAAATTTCATTTTACTCTAGTGGCTAGCACCTGTGCAGGAAGGCTTGCTTGAGGAATTCACAGAAGCCAAGGTGACCTTTCGGTGGCCGCTGGCAGCCTGTCAAACAAAGTCAGAGCCCTCTTCCCTCAGCACCAATGCCCTTGCCAGCTGACTGACATTCTTCTCTCCTTGTTTTATTTTCATTGCACAGGACAGGGCTGGAGGCCATTATGGAGACCTATGCCTTCTGGAGGCCCCCTGTGCGCACTCTCACCTTTGAAGACTTCACTACCATGCAGAAGCAGCAAGGTGAGCATACAAAGGGCATGCAAAGAGCTGTAGAAAGAGCAGGAGAAGAAGGTGTGCAAGCAGCAACACATTCTGTTGTGTGTCTGGTGGCCAGAGTGGGGTTAATGCACTTTTGTTGAGCTCTTGATTGCTCTGAAAAGGCACTGAGCAGAGAAGATAGATGGAAATGGTGGACAGGCTGTGCCTTATAGGGTGCAGTGCAGTCGCTTCACCACTCTGGTGTCCCCAGTGCACCTAAGAGCTGGAAGGAGGAGCAGGAAGGAGCACTGGGTTGGGTGAACCAGCCCAAGCATATGGTATGTGTTAAGTGTGAAGAGAGCACGGAGAGACCAAGAAAACACTCCAGCATGTCAGACACATTGTTCTCCATTTACAGTTAGAGTTTGCCATTTGTGTGGCTACACAAGGAGAAGGGGCATGTATCCTCTGGAAGATTTAGGAGACCAGAAATGTGCCTTCCCAGCCAGGTTCATGCTGTCTCGCTTTCAAAACCCAGTGGCCTTGCTGGAGAGAATTTCTGTTAGTACAAGGCTGGGAAGAATTATTGGCTGGGCCAAGTGTTTTCTGCTTGTTCATGCTGTGTCTTTTCATAGCTTCTGCCCTTTACATCTCTCATTTGTTAAGTAGGGCTTTCATCTCCAGTTTCAGGCTGTGTTACTGTTTTTTTTCACCGATAGGACTTCCCCATTCACTTCATTGCAGCTACTTCTAGTTAAAAGCACAGTGATCACAGGGAAGAGAGGTATTGATACTTCTTTTACTCCAGTATAAATGCAAGAAAAGAAACAATCCAAAGCTGTGTTAGGTTTAGCAATAAAAAACAAATGCATGGCCTGTGTAGCAGTTTCTCCAGCCTCTCACATTTGAGCTTGACATCACCTTCTAGAGCTTGAATCCACCTGGGGATGGTGTGTTCTCCTCCAGAGGGAGGGCAGCAGCAAGGGCTGCCAGGGCCGCCCATCACAGGGCAGAAGAGTTTTTGCACAAGCTCAGGGGTGTGTGTCGAGGAGCACTTGCAGTGAGGTGTGCAGTCAGAGATGGGTTAAAACAGGGATTTAGAAACCTTTTCATCACCCACCTAAATAGAAACATAACAGCCTCTCCTCCTGGTCACGGTTGGTTAAACAGCCTCCCTTCTCTGTCTCACCCCCTATTTGGGCTCGCACACCTCCCCTCCCTTCCCATTGGTTATCAGATAACATCCTAGTGGCAAGTCCAACTATTGCTTACGTGGTAAGGTAATACTAGGAAAGGAAAATATTTAATGTATTTTTAGCTTGTTTTAATATAGTTTGGCAGCTGAAAAACCAGGAAGCAAGCCAGTACCCTGTGACCAGCCGGCTCTGTGCAGACCACCACCACCGCAGCACAGGCCACTAGGTTTAAGGCAGCCTTAACTAAAGGTGTTGTCCACAGGTCGGTCTCAAACATTAAACTCACTACAGAACAGTGTTCTTGAGCTTTGCATTTAGCTGTGTGAAACAACCTCAAGATAATAAATCAGACACATTCCCTCCATCATAGTCCTTACCTCTCCAGTGGTTGCTGTAACAAGCTGACCCCTGGTCTCAGCAATAAATGCAAAGCCAAGGTACAAACACACACTATCTTAATTTTGGGCTGCTGGGACAGCCTTCAAGGGCCAGCACAAATATGGTGGTCTGGAGGCCTTGGAATTGCTGACAGAAAGAGCAAGAAATGCTGAGGTGGCTTTAAGCCACATGTGATTCTTTCCTCCAGACCTAAGATGGCCAGGTTATACAGTGCCCATACCTCCTCGTCTCCTTGCTTTCAAGCACATGAACTGTGTGACAGGTGAGTAAATCACTGGTGCTTAACAGCTGACTTCAGCATCAGTTATTGCACCTCAGCTCCTCTGAGCCTTAGTCTTTTCATGTAAGGGTCTTGCCTGGGACTCTACTCCTTTCTCCCACCTGAAGCTTCAGAGCTCTGAGCTGCATCCTGCTATCCCATACCCCTGCATCTTTATGAATCAGATGTTTTTAGGGTATTATTTTAATAAACAGACACTTTAATTCTAGATCATGCTGTTGTCTCCAAAGCCGGGTGAACATGGGGCATTTCTGAATGAACACTTGAGTTGTTGCAAGCCTCCATTTAATCCCTTGAATTGTTAGTTGGGAAAATGCACTAGGGCTACAGGAAACTTCTGAGACTAGATACGTCTGCTGCAGTTTAAGAGGGGTGCACAGTTATTGAAGAGAGACAAGATGAGATCAGCAAAAGTGGCCACTTGCCTAGGAAGAAACATCATCGATGACAAGCAAGTTGTGGTTGTTCAGCCTGGTGAGGAAGAAGAGAGCACATAATAGTACTGAAATAAGATGCTCCCTGTGGTGGACAGAGAAAAAGCAATAGGCTCCAGTTATATGAAATCTATCAAAGTGATGGAACAGATCCCCCGCAGGAACTGTGGAATTTATCCTTGATTTTTGAGGGTCGAGTCTCCCTTACTATAGTAGGAAAAAAGATGCTTTCTGGGGCAGAAGTTTGAGACTTCAGCAGTATAAATATGTTGCCTTTACTGCTTTCCAGCTGGATTTTCATGTGATAAGGATTACTATGGATTCTTAGCTTTTCCTTTGTTACTTGGCAAGTTTTTACTGAAATAGAAGTGTTATCTGCCTTTTCTAAAACAGTTATGTCTAAAAAAATCCAACTGAATTATTTGTTTAGGTTAAAGATTTGACTGATAGAAATCACTGTACAGGTGTGATGGATTTTTGGAGCACATTTAACTTACTGCCACATGTGCCAGCTTGGAAAAGTTAGCATTAGCAAGTATTAAGAAATGAGCAGCTGATTGATCTCAAAACTCATGTGATAAGTGTGAAAACACCATCCAGTGAAGACAGTCCCAGTGTTGCTCTGCAAAGACTGGTTCCAGTACTAACCTGTACTAAATGAAACAGTCTAGTTGCTAAAATGTACAAATTCATAAAGACTGCGAAGTTGTCAGTAATGATGGAGACAAAGTTATGAAGAGCAATAGGGATTGCTTGGTAACGTGTGCATTCAAACAAAACGTAGCTTTTAGTTCAGCCAGATACAACACCACGCATCTAGAAAAAACATGTAGGACGTACATACACACCAAGTGTGCTGGAAAGTGTTGGCACTGACAAAACTTTGGAAGTCTCAGTGGTTGAGCCACTGCACAGGCAAGGGACAGTGTATGTAATACTGTGATAAAAAGCGACATGCAATCTTTGATGTAGAAGAAAAATACTGGTAAGCGGTAGGGAGACAATTTCCTAGCTGCAAACTGACATTACAATATAGTCTTCTACTGTATGTATTTTTAAAGGGTGGCTAGAAATTGAAGAGGATTTAGGAAAAAAAAAGGTAGAATGTTTTGTTGGCTGGAGAAGATGCCTGAAAACGCAAGTTCAGTTTGCATAGTTAATCAGGAAGAAGATAAAGTACTAAATCTTTGTGGACTAGACTATCTTGCAGAGAGAACACCTGGTAGCTTTGAGTCACTCCTCCTCGACAGACTCTTGTGACTGCAATTTCCATGCTTTTATGACACAACTGTGTGGAGCTTGCTTCATTTTGGTGGCTCTGATTTTTCTACTCTAACTGAACATTCATCCCTTTTTGTGGAAAGTTACAAGATAAAGATAACAGAAGCTTCCCCTCATCCACCTTCTTCTTGCAATTAAATGTTTTACAGGTTTTTATGACCCTCTTCCGTGCTTCTCACAGTGAATAATGCCAGTCCTTTATTTTCTCTTCAAGTGGGAAGTTTTCCAGGTCCTTAATTGTTTCTTTAAAAACAAGCCTGCACAGAGTATTCCAGATGCATCCACATGATACAATTATCTAAAGGTTTTATAATTTTTTCCACATTAGTCTTTCTCCCATTCAACATGCATCCTAGTGCTCTGCTTATTCGTTTGGCCCAAACTGTACGTTGAGGAAGGGCCACAGTGACATGCCGAATCGATAGCACGCTGGATGCAGCTGTTTCATACAGGGATTAGATAACTTTCTAATCTACACAGTGATAAGTTTCAGCTGCTATACAAACTGGAGAGACTGATATCATGGCCAGTCACACAGATGCCTGATGTGGCTGTCTCTAGCAGTCCACAAGCTTTATTTGCATGTGTTGCTCTTGAAGTGAAGAGCAACAGTAAACTCTCTGCTGGTCTGTGACCATAGCGGTCACTATATTGGCCTACCAAGGAGAAGAACATGCTGTTTCTGTCAGTGAAACCCTCTGGCATGACTACAAAACCTCTCTTTTGAAGCACGCAATCCAAAAGTCAGTCATGGTGGCTTTACAAGGGCAAGCACCATCACACAATCACAGCAGATCTGCAGCCAGTTTGGGGGAATAAAAAAGTCCCCGCCAGACTAAATTTTTGCAAGAAATTATCAGAAAAAGGCAGTGTAGGGGATGCTGACCCTCTGAGGAATGACGTCACCCACTCTCCAGTCTACTTATTACTAGGGAAAAAGGGGGCTTGGGATTATTGAATGCACATGGCAATGAGATGTCAGGAAAGCCAAGAATCTATTAAAGTCTTTAATTGGAATATATTTTCAAAATTTAGATTGAACCTTATCCAGGTTCTCATTATTAAAAATATGTGGCTCAGTTTCTTGATTTTAATAGGGAACATTAAAAAAATAAAAAGGGGGGGGGGAATAATAGTTCCAGTAACTCCGGATTGTGTCACTTTCCAAGAGTAAAATAAGCCATTGCTGGCTCCTTTGTATGATATACAATTTCCCACAGGATATTGAGATGAGCAGATCACTATCAGTGACTGTAAGTTTTGCCAGGACACAGAGACTAGACAATACAAGAAGGATCAGTATCTGATCCTTCCTATAAAAGCTGATGGCTTAGGCAAAAGTAAAACTCAAGGTACCCTAGCAGCTGGTAAAAAGGATTGCCTCCTAAGCAGAATTTCAGGACCAGTATGAGAGTCACGTGATGTGGTATATCGGCAGGTTTGCAGAACATAAAATTTTACTTCACCATTTAATTACTGTTTTGATATGTGCACACCGAGTCCACAAGAGTCAAATGTCTTAGCTTTGAATGATGAGTTCTAAAGCTAGCTTTCCTTTCAAATGAGGTTTCTTTGCTTGAATAAGTGCCTTTGCTGAGGACTCTACCAATTGTTTTCAGTAGATTCAACCTGTTCTCATCAACTTGAACATCTGCATTGATCTTGGACTGGGGACCTGCGGTAGAGAGACCACCTATTAGAGAGTCCGCAAAATTGTTAATGGTTATTGAGATTAGCATCAAGAGCTTGAAGTCTGTCTGAAATGGTACTGGAGGAAAAAAGGAGATTGCTGCTCAGAAGGAAGACCGCTATTGCTATCTCTGATATCAGCATGCATCTCTGGTAGCAGCAGAAATGCTGCTATGTCTAGAGCAGCATGCATGTACAAACTGGAAATTTGAGTACATTTCCTGCCATCTTCCTCTGAGAGTGAACATCATAACGCTGCAGTCTTGTATCGACAAGGATATGCACAAAAGGCTCCCTCTCTTCTGTGTGGAAGAGGTTCAGTCTGCTCATTTGCTGCTTGAAAGGGACATCTTCTTGTAGCAATAAGTCCAGACCGACCCCAAGTCTGCATAATATATTAGCAGATGGGAGACAGATAGCTTGAGCCAGGGTGTTGCTGCTTTTCCAGCTTCTCTGTCTGTAAACATTACCCTTTTTTCAGCAGGCATCACGTCTGTCTTGCCAAAATTTTTCTGTACTGCTTGTTGCTCATTTCTTCTTTGACATAATAACCTTCTTCGTGTTGGGTGTAGTGCTCAGAGAGCTGTCCTGATTGTACTCATCTGAAAACAATATTGTGAATGCATAAATGTGTATTAGTGTCAAGTGGAGGGAAGACTGAGCCCTCCAGACCTTCATCTGAAGGCATCAGAGGTGCCTTGAGGCAGAAAGAAGCACATAACTGTTATGTTCCTTTTGGTGTATCTGAGATTCCAGATCCCCAAAATTGCATCTCCCAAAAGAGCAGAGTTGCTGAAGTCAAAGGAGGCTGAACAACCTATGAATAGATGCATGACTCTTCTGGGTTGTGCCCAGTGGCAGGACAAGGGGCAATGGTCACCAACTGGAACACAGGAGGTTCAACTTAAACATAAGGAAAAACTTTTTTACTCTAAGGGTGATGGAGCACTGGAACAGGGTGCCCAGAGAAGTTGTGGAGTCTCCTTCCTTGGAGACATTCAAAACCCACTTGGTTGCGTTCCTGGGTGACCTGGTCTAGGTGATCCTGCTCTGGCAGGGGGGTTGGACTGGATGATCTTTCAAGGTCCCTTCCAGCTCCTAATATTCTGTGATTCTGTAATACATCTGCTTGGCCACTTGCCTCTCAATGGCAGTCATCGGTTCTATCAGCAATGCCACCAGGAAAATCTGGATGTTGCTTTCCTTTCAAAAGCAGTTGTGAATGGCCTAGGCTATTGGCAGAGGCCAGGTATCTGGGTTTGGTCTCCATTATCTTCTTGATTCTTTTAACGTTGAGGAGGAGATCAGAAACAGAGCTGTTGTTGCCAGAGTTATTGGGATCAAGAGGTGGTTTCTGCTGCATACTTCAAATGGCCAGTAGATTGCCTCATCTAAACGAAGCAACAGGGAACAAACTGTTCTAGCTTCTTCTTAGTTGAGCTGCAGTTTTTCTTTAGGGAAGAGGTGTTTCTGGTGCTTCAAGGTCTCATCTTTCACAGTGAAAAGCTAAAATACCTTCCCAGAAGTGACTCGAGGGGCTGAGAGTCAAAGTCTATGCTGCTCCCTGACCACTTGAAAGGGGTCTGAAGCACTCTGTTACTTCAGGGAGGTGTTTACCCCTAAGTCTAATTACTGAAGCCTAACTTTGTTATCTCATGGGTGGTGATCTGATTTCACATGAATGAATGGAGGGGATCAATGATGCTTTGAAGATCCGCACAATTATTTTAGTAGAAAGTGGCATATACTCTGAGCTTGCCACAGTACTGCAACATTTTTCCTCAGTTCAGAAATTTTGAACCACAGTGCCTCTGTAGTTTTACACTTATTTATCATATTTTTTATTGCTTAATGAGATGGATCTTCCAAGGCCTGTGTTGGCTCAAAGAGGACTCCTTCAACACTGGAAGGAGAGGTTTACAATTCAGTTTACTTTTGTCACCATCAAAGAAACAGCCACTATGTCACTCAATCTCAGTGGCAAAGTTGCAGCAGCTTCTGTTGTGACTTTCTGAAGGATTTGTGCCTTGGGAAGTCCTTTTCTTCATCATGTTATAATTCAGTGTCATCTCTTGGAGTAGGTTTCATTACATGACCTCATTGTCAATGTCTGTGCCCAGCTGATGTTTGTAAATGTGAGAGACAGTGCATAATTATCACTGGTAAGCAATTTTCTTCACTGAAGTGGGGTGCTCATCATCTTCCAAGCCTGAGTTGATTTGATCTGTCTGTACTTGAAGAAGGGAAGCAGGAGACATTTCTGTAGGAGCTGATGTACAGCTCATGAAATTGTTGCGTTAGCTGTGTTACAACTACCTGCACCCAAGACAGAAAATCATGTCCAACAGGCCTTCTCCTAAGACAGAGTGGAGCTGGCCCAAGAATATGTGTGAGACATCCTGAATTGTATTTTTTTTGTCCACATGAGAAAAAAGGGTTGTTTTTTACAATTAGATCTTGAAAATATTTTATTTTGGAAAATGACTGAGGCAAATTTTATCTCTAACTTTCTGACTGCTCACTTTGTGTTGCAGAAAGCTGTACGAGCTGAAGGGAAGTGTTATTCTGAGTTGTTCTAGATTTACCATCAATTCCAGTGATTCTTGTAATCTGAGGAAAACTTATGAAAAAGCTCCTTCTCTATAATTTACTAACCTGAAATAAAATTTCCTTTCATTCCTCACTTTTGTGCCATACAGTACCTACTTTCACCCTTAAATCTGTTGCTGTAACCATCCTTTTTGCCCTCTCAGAGCTGTATCTCAAAGAACTACAAAGCACTCTTTATGTTTCCCTTACCAACCCAGCAACTTGGCATGCAGTAAATTTCAAGTCTCATTTGGGCCTTTTAAAGATTTTACCAGCAGATTCATAATTTGATAATTGGCCAAGGGCTCTAGAGAGAAAACAGGCAGCTACACTCCATGAAGACAGAAATGGCTCCCATTCCCAGGAAAGAGGGAAGTTTTCATTCCTAGCAATGGGGAGAGAATGATAAAAGAGTCCAGCACATCACAAACCAGGTGTCCCAGCCCTTGCTTGGTGAGAGGATGAGGAAGAGGCATCAAAACTGTTTCGTTTTCCAAGGTGGTGAAAAAGGAACTCAGAGGGGTAGTGGTGGTGCAAGAAGGGTGTGATGAAGAATCTTTCAGTCCTTCTGAAGGTTGTAGATTTGAGTTTTTGAAAACTAGTATTAGGAAGAGAGACCTTGGGCTGTCAGTTATACTTGCAAGACAAAAGTTGTCAAGATATACGAGAGCAGGAGTGACACCTGATTTTGTGCCATTTAGATGTCTGGAGATGCAAGTAAGTGTTGAGCAGGACTGAAGCATGTGGTGCTGCCTGAAGATGCAAGTAGGTGTTGAGCAAGGCTGAACCATGTGGTGCTTGAAGCAGAAATTAATCCAGGTTTGTGCTAGGCCTGGCTCTTAAAGGACATGAGAACAGATGATTACAGTGGCACTCTCTGGTCTCATAATCTGTCGGTCAGACCACCTGTCAATCTGCACAAACCCTCCCTCATTACCATCTCAGATTTCCACCTTTGGGCAAGCACTTCACTTTCGTTCTGTGACCAAAGGTACAGTAACTTGGAAGGCAGTGAGTAATGTTCATAAACCATACCTGGGGTGCATGCATGTGAAGGTGCACAGAACAGGAACAGAATTTTACATTTCTGTTCAAATTTGTTTTCCTACATGCATTCCATCACATTTATTTACTGTTGTGTCCAAGGGTAGAACATTGCAAAAAGCTGGGAAGAGTTGTTCTCTCCCGTGCTTTAGAAAATCCCTTTCCATATGTGTACGTGTCTTCACAAAAATCAGACCTTTCGGGAGTGACTTAGAGTACATCTGCATGGACAGGCTCCTCTGTGCTCAGTGCTGGCCAGACATGCCAGCTTCCAGCCAGCTCCATTTGGAAAGCTGGAGAGCTGCATTAGCATGGCTCGGTGCCCAAGTGAACATAAACTGCCTCTCTGGAGGGCTTATTAGCTCAAGCAGAGCACCAGGAGGAAAGCTGTGAGCCAGATGAATGACTGGTGGCCACAGCCCTGCTTTCCCACCTCCTCAGGTGCTCGGACACATGACTATCACATGGTGGAGATGCTGACATGTAGGGCGTGTGTCAGAAGAGGCACTATGGCTCCTCCAGAAGGCCGATGAGCGATGCTGCCAAGCATCTGACCTTCAGGCTAGGCCCTGCTCACATCTGAAAGTCAGAGAAGATGACTGGGTTGAGACTGTGGGCCAGACACTGTCCTTCTGAGCTGAGTACAGTCTCTGAGCTGACCTTCAGCCCATATCTGTGGCCATGATAAGCTAAACTGGCAGGTAAGTGGAAGTGGGCTGAGCTGTTTAAGAAGTGTTTGTGCTCAAAGAATGATAACTCTGTGCTGACTGACACATCAAAATGTAAAATCCTAAAACAAATCACCTGGCGGTTCCTGTCCTTGTTAGAAAGTCAAGACACAAGCTCTGAGGACCCTCAGCCACATCTGTCATTAACAAGAACATCAATACCAGGTTATCACTGCCTGAGCACAACCACACCAAGAACTGGAGGCTGTTAATGTGGTCAGATAATGGTAGCAATCAAGTTGCCCTAACTGCTCTAAAGCTCTTGCTTGTAGCTGTCTGATTAGACCCACATTACACATGTTCACATATCTTCTTCTGACTGCAGCTTCAGCTTGATTTTTCTCTTCTCCTCTGCACTAAGCAAGGAGTTCAAGGACTGAGAGGTTTGTATAGAAGCACTACAGGTGATGGTAGCAACTGACAGCTGGAAACATTAGCAAGGAAAGTATGCTGCATTTGAGTCCAAAGTGTGATTTATGTTCACCTTTCAGATAAAGGAGGTTGGGATAAGTTGTGGATCAACTGACTAGTGTGGTGTCATTCGTAAGAGAGATCCCAGAATTTTTTCCATGCACAATTACTTCAGGCTCCCTTGGCACTGATGCTCTCCCCTCTATCTCCCTGTTGCCAGAAAGCTCCCTTGGAAACACTGGTTGCTGACAGATGTGTTTTCCATCTAGACTGCAGTGTTAGAAGTTCTCTACGTGACCTGCCCTGTGTGGAAGAGGTCTCCTTTGCCTTTCAGACACCCTGGCATGCTGAAGGCTTCAGGAATACTCCAGCCTCTAGTTTTAAGGCACATCATATGCATGGACCAGTTACATTTGGACTTGAAGTTTACCCTGAAATTGTCCTTAACACAAGCTCAGTCTAGGTAAAGGCAAAAGCAAGAGTCTATTTGGAATATATATAGAGACAGCACTGTTACCAAGGCTTAGAAGGATACAGGTGATAGGAAGGAAAAACTGATCATAAGCTCCTCAAGATGAAATTTTAACAGCAATTCTTATTTGTATCCAGATGAGAAGCTGGAGTTTCTTCCCTAAATCTCGTGGGTAGGTATTTGATACTGGTGCACAGCCAGCATTTCTATATGGTGCTCACAAGAGTGAATGCTGGCACGGGGAAAAAGGCTTGCCTTTACATCTCATCCCCTCCACAGGGTTTCCCTGTATTCCACCATGATTTTGTTCTTCTTTTTCCCACCTCTCCTCTTTACCAATGATTTCTTACTTCTTGGTCCAGCTCTTGCAGTTTTTGATTCTTTGTGCGCTAGATCAGATTTCTCCACTGCCCCTCTTTGGAAATGCTCCTGTCCCTTTGATGAGGTCAATTTAGTTATTGCTTGTATGTCAAGAGAGTAGGTTCCTTTCAGGAAGGCACCAGTGCTTGGCTAAGCCCTTTACATAGTGGTAGACAGTGTAGGATGAACACTTTTATCTGACTTATGAGGCAGGGTTCAGATACAAAGGAGAGAGGCTTGAAGCTACAAACCTTGCATTTTATACGAATGTAACTTGCTAACTGCACATATCTGGGACTGATCTATACAGGGCCAGAAATGATCTTCAGACACAGTAGTAATTAATCACTCTGGGATTATGATAAATGTGGAGGTGAAAGATACTGTGACATTCATGGTAAATGCTGTTGGTGTTGGCAATTATTTCTGGAACAATAGTAGAGAAAAGAGGAGAATTGTTGAGGGATTAATTTTGTTCTTCCTTAAATGTTGGGTATTTTTTTACTTAAACCAGACCTAAACACAGCTTGGTTTAACTAGCTTGGTTTGTATCCATGCCTTCCATTAAAACGACATACACATCTGTGTATCTGAGACTGTAGTATGCTGTGGATATACTTGCTGGGCTTGCTGCCACCTCTAGGGGTATTTGGCTGACTTTGTTACAGCTACAGTCCAAGTTATAACTTCACAAAAGTCCAGATTGTGTTTGGCCCATATTTAGTGCTGCCAGCAAAGATGAATCAGAAATAGTGTTCAGAGCAGGGTAGAGCTGTTCACCTTGGGAAGGGGGTGAGCTGAAATGGACCTTGTTTTCTGTTGTTTCCTATTCCACTTAAAGGTGTAAAGATTATTCTGCAAATTATAAGGAACTTCAGACTTCTGCATTATGCCCTGTTGCAGCAGAATTGTGGTGTGTCCTGTGCTTATGGTTGAGACTTGCAGCAAAGCATTCTTGAAAGACACTCATCAAGTTTGGCATTTGCTCCCGTTGATAGATCTCTCACCTCATAATTTTAAAGTCATGGAGAAAAAGAAAAAAATCTTTCTTATTAGATTGTTTTGTATTTAACCAAGTAACCAGTAATTTAATTACTGTGTTGTCACTTCAGAGTGATGACCTGCAAATAGGGATGATTCAGAGCAAAATTACTTTAGTCTCTCTTTTAGGATAACCTGAAATGTGCAATTCAGTGTTTCAGTTTTGGAACCACTAAGAATACCTCATAACTGCTAATCAAACATCTCTACTTACTCTCTGTGGAGACAAAGCCTCAGCTATGGGTACGACTCAATCATAACACGTTAGCAGATGTTTAAAGGCTAATGCTTGACGTAACTGATGTGTGTGCTCTTCTACTGCATAGTTTTTAAAGGTTAACTACAGGGTAAAGGAAGACTGAAATGAAGATATTGTAGTTAATAATTTATTCTACATATTTTATTTCAAGCAGATCATTAAATGCTCATACCACCAAACATATGTATTTTTACTTATTCTCCAGATACTGGCAGAAAGTAAGTCAACATCTGAAGTTTGTTCGTGAAATATGTGGTGTAAAAAAATCAAGTGCAGAATTACTGTGGGTTAAATACACCTCACTTTGTGCTGTATTTGCTTTGTGATTATGTGATCTCTGTATTTTGAGCTTTGATAGCTAAGTGATGATATATTAACTCAGCTGTCTGCCCACCCTCTCTGTCAAAGGTTATCCTCTTTAGCACAGGGCTAACAGAAAAATGCGTATATCTGTCATTGTGTGCCTCAGTTCAAACTCACCTTTATCAGCAGTTTCAACTAAAATAGACTTTGCAGTGAAACTACTTGTGTAGAGGCAGACATTCCCTTCTGTTGACCCAGTACTGACAACCTGTAACAGAGAGACAGAGAAAGGCTGCAGGAGGTACCATCTTACCACAACAAAATTAGCCAGAGGTTGTCTGTCAGAGACTTTAAATGAACCAGGGAAGTGTAGCTTTTAAAATAAATACTAAATTAGAAATTCACACAAAACGTTTTGGAGCAAAAATGTACTGTCAAGTTTCAGCACTTCAGTGTTGTCAAGAAGGGCATACAGAGAGCCCATGATGTCATTTGAAAATTCAAATTTTCTCATTAATTCTAATGGAGATTTGACTCAATGCTTCTCTTTTATGCTTTTGAATGAATTTCAAAAAGAGTTGGTGGCTTAGCAACAAGCATTCATCCCTATGGTTGGTAATGGAAATGACTGCTTTGACTTAGCAACACAGAAACGTGCATTTTCTTGATGCTGCCTGGGTCAGCTGCAGCCACTCCAAGCTGTTCTTACCCAAGGCTATTTTTCTTCTTTTTTTCCTGTCTCTTATTTCAGATTGTTTTAAAACTAAAAAATCCTAAATATTATTAATGTCTCAAAGTTTTATTTTCACTCTAACGTCCCATTCTGTTTCATTTCAGCTGTGTCAGAGAGAGTGAGATATCATAGAATCACAGAATGGTTTGAGTTGGAAGAGACCTTTAAAGGTCATCTAGTCCAATCCCCCTGCAATGAGCAGGGACATCTTTAACTAGATCAGGTTGCTCAGAGCTCCATCCAACCTGACCTTGAATGTTTCCAGGGATGGGGCCTCTACCACCTCTCTGGACAATCTGTTCCAGTGTTTCACCACCCTCACCGTAAAAAATGTCTTACTTCTATCCAGTTTAAATCTACCCTCCTTTAGCTTAAAACCAGTGACTCTTGTCCTATCACAACAGGCCCTACTAAAAAGTTTGTCCCCATCTTTCTTATGAGCCCCCTTCAAGTACTGAAAGGCTGCAGCAACGCCTCCCTTGAGCCTCCTCTTCTCCTGGCTGAACAATTCCAGCTGTCTCAGCCTTTCTCTGTAGAAGAGGTGCTCCATCCCTCTGAGCATTTTTGTGGCCCTCCTCTGGACTCACTCCAACAGGTCCATGTCTTTCTTGCACTGAGATAGAATCTCATTTACAATCTCATTGTCATATACTGACAGAGAACCTGTATTTCTTGTGCATCTCTTAACTGTTAGCATCATGTATTCTCTTTTCACCAACCAACACTGCATTCAATTCTTCCCCATTTTGCAGCAAACTTAGTCTGGTCTCAAAATCCTGCTGTTTATTTTCCACAAGGCAACACAAGAGAAATCTGCCCCCTTAGTTTTGATCCTCAATGTGCAAGCTCTGCTTTGGTTACATTTCAACTACCCAGTCTAATGCCCTCTTTTCCAGTTCCTTTGCTTCTCACCTGTCATCTTCTAGCCTGTCCAAAATGCTGCCTCACCAGTTGTCTGCCTAGTTCCTCTGGTTCTACTTATCCCCTTGGCCAAATCTCTTCACCAGCACCTCTTTGCTCCTTTTACAAGAATCTCCAGTGTCAGTTACCCTAATGTAGAAATGGATTCTCATGAAAAGGGAATTATTCATAGGAAAAAAAAATTGCACTAGAAAACTGTATTCCCTTAAGCACAGAACTGATTTTCCTGGTTGACCTTCCTCTTGACTTTCCTGGATGCTTCCTCTAACTCAGAATCTTGCCTAAAAATAACCTCTACTCAAGCTCAAAATAGTGCCATCAGCTTCTTTCAGTCTGTTACTGTTCTTCATAGTATTGTACAGTATTGTTTTCCCAGGTCAGAACATGTGAGCATCCCTGCTGTGCAAAATAATAAATTCTACCATTCATAGCATAAATAATGTATAATACATTGATACTACTAACATGCATATATATCAATATTTTGTTTACACTCTGACACAATGTTAACAGTGATACAATATATGGAATCCCTTTTGAAGTTAAAGCACATGATTGAAAATCCTGACACATCCCCTCTCTCTGCTTGGTGGAATGGGCTATAGCTTGAAAATGCGTCTCTTCATTTTAGTGTTACTTCTGGCTTAAATCAGTACCCCTGCACCACAAGCCATCCAAAAAACCGTTGCACAATGAGAAGTCCAACATGCTTTCAGCCACTTCCTGCCGCAAGGCTTCAGAGCGAACTATAAAGCATGTTTGTAATGGGGCCATGCAACCCACTGACTGGTGGTCTTCCTGCAGACCAGGAGAGGGAGAAGAGACTTTTTATTTTTTTAGAAAAAGGACTAGATAAACATGCCTGGAAACAGCAGATCTCTTGACTGATGGAGTAGTGTTTCCTTGCAGTTTTCCCCACTGCCTTCAATTATTCTGTGGCACGCTTGCTTCGCTTTCCTATTTTAAAAGGGAAGAACCTCTCCCTTGAAAAACAAAATCATAACAAAAAAGCAGCAGGAAAGAGCAAGGGATGCTATTAATAAAATGAAGGCTTTTGCCAAGGAAGGCTGAGTTTTCCAGTGGCCATTTTACCACCCTTGTTTCTTTATGAAACTAAGCTGGGTTTTGATGAGACCGTCTCATTTTGCAGATGTGGTCCCAAACTCTGAACATCTTCCCATGTGTTTTGTTTTGCAGGAGGCAGCACTGGCACCTCCCCAACCACCTCCAGCACGGGGACCCCATCACCCTCTGCTTCCTCTCACCTTCTCTCTCCATCCTGCTCCCCTCCAGCTTTTCATCTGGCCCCCAACACTTTCAATGTTGGCTGCCGGGAGAGTCAGCTTTGCAACCTCAACCTGTCTGATTATCCCCCGTGCGCCAGAAGCAACATGGCCGCCTTGCAGAGCTACCCAGGGCTGAGCGACAGTGGCTACAACCGGCTGCAGAGTGGCACTGCTTCTGCCTCGCAGCCCTCCGAAACCTTCATGCCTCAGAGGACTCCATCCTTGATCTCAGGAATG
>NW_010209038.1:93163-115752 GCF_000695765.1 Mesitornis unicolor
TGCCCAGCAACAGCAAGATGGAGGCGTACAGCAGCCAGCTGGGATCCTTCCCCAGCTCCCAGTTTCAGTATGTCATGCAAGCAGGCAACCCTGCCTCCACCTCCTCCTCTTCACACATGTTTGGTGGTGGCCACATGCAGCAGAGCTCCTACAACGCCTTCTCCCTGCACAACCCCTACAACCTCTATGGATACAATTTCCCTGCTTCCCCCAGGCTGGCAGCAAGCCCAGAGAAACTCACCACCTCCCAAAGCACTTTACTCTGCTCTTCTTCCCCTTCCAGTGGGGCCTTTGGAGAGAGGCAATACCTTTCCACAGGGATGGATCACGGAATGCACATGATCAGTCCTCCTGCTGGCAACCAGCAGACAGCCAATGCCTGTGACAACAGACAGTATGGTGCGGTTCAGGGCTCCTCCTCACAGATGTCTGTGCACATGGTCTAACAAGCTGTGCCTCTCCTTGGCATCGAAGGCACCCAGACCTTCATCGTTTTGATGGGTAAACCCATCCCTGTACCTTTTTGCCTTCAAACTTATAGTGGAACTAACATTGTAATGATAAATAAGAACACGAGCCACCTTGGTGTGCACCACCAAAGCTCAGAAAGCCTCGACTGACAGCCACCACAGCTTGTTGTAGGCCATGTCCTCCAAACCTGGCATAGAGTGTCTGCTCTTTCTGGACATTGCAGAGAGAAGGGCATGACTTTAACGAGAAGCTGGGAAGAAGCAGCCAAATGTATCATTTATGCATTAACTTTCAGCTTGTGTGAGCTCTCGGTGTGGAGGGAGCCGTGTGGAGCCGTGTCCCTGTACTGTTTCCTCTGGGTGCCAATGAAAGATGGTCTCTCAAGGCTTCATCCTCTGAAGCTGCACCGCCTATAGCTTTAAAGACTTCCCCCTTCCCAGACCGTTCCTCACTGCTGGAGCAGCTCAGCGCATTTCTGAAGCCAACGGTGGCCTGTGGCTCCTTCTCCCACTGTAGCACAGGAATGGTGCTGCTGGGCTGAATCTTCTCCTCCCAAAGAGGTTTCTGCATTTTCACCACGGCTCTGCCCAACAAGTCGTTTCTTTGCAAGGGCTGAGCTTACCAGCATCCAGCCTGCAGACAGAGGTGGGAGAGAGAAGAAAGAGAAAAGTTTGAACCCACACATGAGCCTCAGAGTTAAGCAAGGACTGATCTTTAGAAAGATGCATGGGGGGAGAAGGGGGCTCAGCTCCTGTTGATATGACCTGAAGTGATGCACCCAAACCGAAAGGATGACAGCCTCTGTGGGGAATGTGTGTCATATAGCACCCAACTCAATGGGAGGAAACTGTCCAGACTGAGCTCATGAGGAAAAGAGAGCTCTACTCTACAGAAGTGTGGCCGGCCTCCCTCACCTTGCATGCAAGAGTTGCCATAGAAAACCATTAGCATTTCAGTAACAGTGAGGTTGAGTATTTGCCAGCCTCCCGCCTGCCACATGATCTCTGTTTAATCAAATAGATCATTGCCTTTTGACATCTTTCTTTTCTGTTTTTTTCCTTCTCTTTTTTTTCTTCTTCAAATTCTCTAAAAGTAAGAAAACAATTGTAGCTTGGTGCAAGCCATGCATTTAAGTTGTGTGAAAATGCAAATGCCAAGTAACAGAATACAGATATTATTGAGATTTGTTGTGAGGTGTTGTAGATAAATGTATTTATATGCCTAGTGGGGTATTCAATATTATGAATATAAAAGAGGGCAATAAAAATGATATGTAAAATATGTATGAAGAAAAAAGTGTATAAAGATTTGCCCTATGCACGGAACTCTGTTTCTAAGTGCCAAGCACAGAATGCGCTAAATAAATCTTTGCAACTGTTCCCGCTGTGTTTTTCTTCATCTGTGAGGCTTCCTCAATGGTTTTCTAGAGACAGACATTTTCAAAATACTGCCAAGTGTGTTTGAACAACAGAGGAAATGAAGACATGGTGCTGAATTGTGAAGTCCAGGCAATGTTACAATAAAAATTAAAATTCTGTCTTCTCAAAAAATTTTAAAAATTATGATTGAGATCTGTAAGGTGCCTGCCTTCACAGGAAGTGTGTGTTATGGACAGCTAGAGTTGTTATTTTGGTTGTTAAAGTCTAATAAAAAGATCTTCAGAATACTTTTTCACAGTTAATATAGAAAATAATACTTACAAATAACAGTATAATTTGTTTCTCATTTGTAAATGTAATCTTCGGGTATGTGTCAGCTTTTTATTTGCACTCTGTTTCTAATATGAGATTGAGACATTAACACTGAAAGCAGTGGGAAAGATGAAGTTCTCCCAAACCTAGCTATAAGTTATGGCAGCTGGGTTTACAGCTTTCCTTGTGTCAATAAGCATTTTTGAATGAGTTGAAAAAGCAGGAAGACAGAACAACCTTGAAAGAGAAATTCTGCAAGCATTTCTTAATTTTTATTTTTACAGGAGAAGACAAATATAGAATCAGAATCATAAAATGTGTTGGGTTGGAAGGGACCTTTAAAGATCATCTGGTCCAACCCCCCTGCAGTAAGCAGGGACAGTGTTACTAGATCAGGTTGCTCGGAGCCCCAGTCAAGCCTGACCTTGAGTATCTCCAGGGATGAGGCCTCCACCACCTCTCTATATATATATCAATACCATTAATAATAAATATAAATAATAAATACACCAATACCATTCCCAGTTCTTTACCTAGTTTATTCATAGACTCCTAGAATCATAAAATGATTTTGGTTACAAAAGACCTTTAAGATCATCGAGTCCAGCCATTCATCCAGCCTTACTAAGTCCGCCACTAAACCATGTCCCTAAGCACAACATCTACTCACCTTTTAAATACATCCAGGAATGGTGACTCAACCACCTTCCTAGGCAGTTTGTTCCAGTGCTTGACAACTCTTGCAGTAAAGAAATTTCTCCTAATATCCAACCTAAACCTCCCCTGGTATAACTTGAGGCCATTACTCCTTGTCCTATCACTAGCTACGAGGGAGAAGAGACTGACCCCCATCTCACTACAATCTCCTTTCAGGTAGTTGTAGAAGGTGATAAGGTCTCCCCTCAGCTTCCTTTTTTTTTTCCCCAGACTAAACAACTCCATCTCTCTCAGCCACTCCTCATAAGACTTATGTTCTAAACACTCCACCAGCTTCGGTGCCCTTCTCTGGACACTCTCCAGCATCTCAATGTCTTTCCTGTAGTGAGGGGCCCAAAACTGAACACAGTATTTGAGGTGCAGCTTGACCAGTGCCAAATACAGAGGGATGATCGCTTCACTGCTCCTGCTGGCCACACTATTCATGATACAGGCCAGGATGCTGTTTGCCAGCTGGGCACACTGCTGGCTCATGTTCAGCCAACTGTCAATCAACAGTCCTTCTCCTCCAAGCTGCTCTCCAGCCACTCGTCCCCAAGCCTGTAGGACTGCATGGGTTTGTTGTGACTCAAGTGCAGGACTCAGCACTTGGCCTTGTTGAACCTCATAAATTGGCCTCAGGCCATTGATCCAGCCTGTCCAGGTCCCTCTGAAGAGTCTCTCTACCTTCAGGCAGACCAATGCTCCTGCCCAGCTTAGTGTCATCTGAAAACTTACTGAGGGAGCACTCAATCCCCTCATCCAGATCATTGATAAAGATGTTAAACAGGAGTGGCCCCAGTACTGAGCCCTGGGGAACACCGCTTGTGACTGGTCGCCAACTGGATTTAGCTCCATTCACCACAACTCTTTGGGCCCAGACACCCAGCTAGACTTTTATCCAATGAAGTGTATGCCCACCCAGGCCATGCACAGCCGGCTTTTCCAAGAGGATGCTGTGGGAAATGGTGTCAAAGGCCTTACTAAGTCAAGGTAGACAATGTCCACAGCTTTTCCTTCATCCACTAAGCAGGTCACCTTGTCATAAAAGGAGATCAGGTTCATCAAGTAGGACCTGCCCTTCCTATATTTTCGACTGTATTCTGGCTTTTACTGTGTCTAGCTGTGGAAGCTTCAGAAAAGGGATGGAGGGACTATGGACGGGAGAAAAATCTGTCCTTCCCCTTGCTGTCTTCTATTTACTCCTAATAATTAATTTTTGGTTTGATCTTGAACCAGGGAGCTTTTCTAAAGTCCCTTAAGAAATACTTTTCAATCTGTGCTTTGAGGTTTGCCATGCTTTAGGGTTTGACTCCATCCTGTGGCAACAGTTTCTACAGGTTAACAGCAAGTTGCGTATATCAGTATTTCCTTCTGCTGGCTGTTTGCATTAGATTTCTCTTTCTTATTTATTCCATTTAATTCTTTGTGAGTGAGTCTGTATTTCAACCTGGAAGAGATTGTGATTCAACAAAATCAAAATAATTCTCAGTATCAAAATACGTTTCTAATCTTGATTAAAAAAATATTTATATATTTAATCAGGAATTATTACTGGAAACAGTTGCTGAAGAAGCAAAAGACAGATGTAGGGCACAACCTTCAACATTAGTGTGAAGAACTGGGATTCCAGTTTCCATGTATTTTAGTAGGAATCTGTGGGGAAGAGCTTTGAAATTCTCACCCAGACTCCTCAGCAATGTGACCCTCCAAGGTGTTGAGCACCTTGTCCCTGATCCAACCAAGCTCTTCAGCACACTGAGATAATGTTACGCCATCCAATTGCCTGCAGTGCGAAACTTACTGACCTTAGGGTGAGCATTTATTAACTATATTTATAGACATATTTATTTAGCTTTTATGTGGCATATATGTAAAATGACAGATCTTAGTTAGCTAGATAGTTATTCCTTCATCTTAGCCTATGTTTAAGTGTTTTGTTGATTCAGGATCAGAATATTCAGCATCAAGACTGAAAAAGAACAAGAAAAAAAGCCTGAGAGAGGCTTCCTTGTCCCCAAGATGTAAAGTTGTAAGTACACAAACATGACTTGATGTGACAATTACACTGACAGTCTATAAGGATTAAAAACAAGCTAACAGTGAAATGGGAAAAAAAATAGTAAACTTCTTCCTTGGTTGTCACTGTGCAAAGCAAAAGCAGAGTAGCCCTTGGAGGGCAGCATCAAAAATAATAGACTAAAGCGTGTTAAAATAATTTACTTAGTGTTCCTTTAGGTGCACAGGCGAAACCCTCCCAGGATAACATTACCCTGAGCAGAAAACCTGCTTGAAGTCTTGTCATTCCACCAAAAACAGAGGGTGAGCATTGAATCTGAAGTGGACCCAGGTATGACAGAGGTACTTTGTGTACAACAGTGGTTCTCCCCTCACCACCACTATAGGGACAGAAGGCTCCGAGACATTTGCCACTTTTTACTGAGGCTTTTCAGAGAAGAGGTGATGGGAATGGGCAATGGGAGAGATGCACAAGGACAGTTTGGGAGGTGCACTTGGGACCAGCTTGCCTGGTGGGTGGCCCGGGTTGCAGTACACACAGCAGCCACTCCTGGAAAACTCCCTTTCCTTGGATGACTGCCCTTATCACAGGGTTTGAGAGCCCTCCTGGCATGGTTGTGCTTTCATCCAGGAGCCTTTTGATTGCTCATTTTAAAAGCATGTGTGCATGGGTGCCAGAGGTGGCAGTTGTGTGGATCCTCTCCCCTTCCTTCCTTCTCTACACCATGATACCAAGAGCTGCAGGAACCAGGAGGTCTTTACTCCACCACTTCTGGGCTGACGCATTTGCTCTTAGCCTATGCAAGCTTCTGGCTTCCAGTCCAGAAGGGAAAGATCTGTAACTCCTAGTCAGATGCTGCAAATTTAAAAGGTGAAAAATCATGTACCTCTTTGAAGAAGTACTAATTTTTAAAAGCTCAATCCAAATGCCAGAAAGGGTAGTGGGAAGTTCAGTTATAGGGGATCCCTCATTTTGATCCACAGGCTGTTCAAAACACAAACCTGGCAACTTGTTACACAAGTGAAAAGGTTGAGGCAAAAATAATCAGTGTGGGTTTGTCAGCTTCATGAAGTTTATTTAGCTTCATTCCTTAATGCACTGACAGACACAGGGCATTAATACTGCCATCACCAGAGTCAGTGCTGCTCAGCAAAACCCGGACATTGCATTCCAGTACAACATAGTGTTCTTGGAAGGAATGTCATTACTATGTGCTAAAGCAAAACACTCAGGGCACAAACATAAATACAAATTAAGGTACTCAGCCTGTGACATTACGTTAAATACACTAGAGCAAAAATTATTAAATTATTATTAAATAGCAGGTGAAGCTTTACTGATGTAGGTGAAGGCTGACAGAGAATCATTTGCCATTTAAAAAAAAAAAAGTATTTGGATTTTTTTTGTTCCTCAACACAACTAGGTGCATTGACCCAGAGCACACATCCCACGTTAGACTACCACCAGCAGATGAGTTTTGCTGGATGTTGCTTGTTGGGCATCGCACTAAACAAAACAACAGCAACATGAAAGTGCAGCCAAGGGCTGGGCAGAGGAATGTCTAAGCATGCCAATTACATGCGACAGTAGCACTAGAAATGCTGCCGTGAAAGCAGTGACAGAACTTTGTGATGAGGGTGCTGGTGTGCCCAAGGGGTAATTTGCTATAAATAGGCCAGTTCCCATCTGAGGAACATCTGACTCCTTCAGCACTTTTCTTTAGAGAAGCAGCCTGCAGGACTGGCAGTTTTGGCCAGGGCTGTAACCAACGTTTTGAGTCCACTGATGGGGCCATTCCTGAGAGCTTGTCTGTTGGTCAGCTGGGAGGGGTTTGTGTAGCCTCCTGCTGACCCACAAAACTTCTGCTGGAAAAGCAACTTAGTTTTCTGACTGATCCTTCTAATTTGCCTGTAATTGCTATCTAGGAAACTGTATCAAATACAGCTAAAATCCCTGGAACCCTTTTCAAGGGTTGTTTTTCCATGTCAGTAACCCCTGCCTATTACCTTAGAAAAGTAACGTGACCACAAATAGTAGGAGCAGTGTACGGAGCATGCCACCTTAAATATTAGCTCCTTTCTACAATAAATATCTCCAATAATTCCAGCCTGTCTGAATGGAGGACTGGACTGGAAAACAGCAATTCACATGGCTGCACACTGTTGTGCTGTGACAGCCCAGTGATGAGCACGGCTTCTGTGCTGGATAGATCGGCACTGACTGATTCAGGGAGGAGCAATAAACCTCCACAGTAGGGTTAATTGTGCAATAGTCTATCTCTGGAGCACTGAGCTCGTCTTTTTTTTCTGTCTCAATGTGGAACTCATTGCATGCTGTGGGGGAGAGGGATTAGGAGCATGTATAATTTTACACTGGTTGAAGTTCCTGCAGATGCTGTTCTTGTTCCAGTAACGTTCTAAATTTGTTGAGCATTTTGGAAGCTCTGTCATTCAGCTGATAATGCCCTTCTCTGCTGAGATAGGGTGACTTCTGTGGGCTCCTCTCAGATGTTTTCACCAGCATTCCTAGGCTTTGCTAGGCCATGTCTCCCCTTGAGCATCCAACACCTCATATTTTCCATCTGATTGGATGCTCTGATACTGCAGAGACATAGAGTTGGCCCAAGTGGGGCTGTGAGCAGAGAACATCAGCCCTTCTCTTAGGATGATGGGGAGTGTGATGCTGGTTCAGCCAAGAAGAGAGGCTGCCTGCAGGCATTCTCGGTGAAGGTGCTTGTGCTTAGGACAGGCTTTTCCCTCCAGATCACACAAATAACAGCCCATGTTATTTATATAGGACGTGCCACAGTGCCCACTACCTTCCCAGTATTTCCTTTATAATAACCAGGGATGTCCAGGGGGTGACATGGCCTCAAGTTCCTCTCCAACATGAGCTGATTTATAAATGTCCCTTAAGGCAGAGTCAGGCACATTAGTTCAGTTGTATTTCAAGCTGGTGTAACTGGTCCAGAAACAGGTGCAAAGAAAAACTGCAGTCAGTTTGATATATTAAATAAATAACATGGTCCAGTGATTGGAGGAGATGTAATTACCTGCATCTGCCTCTCCCAGTAAAGCTGGAACCAGTTGCAGTGCAATTAACCCACCATAGACTTAAGTACAGCCTGCCAGCCATCCAAACCGGGTCCAGTACTGTACTCCGTGGTTTATGTTCTGTTACTATGCTAGGTCTGAATACAGAAATATTAAGATTAGTTAGAAGTATGAACACAAATGGGTGTGTAAAAGCACCAGAGAAATGTGAGAACAAGGACTCAAAGAATGGCCTGTACTGATAGCCAGGGACATGACCAACAGCAGCAAAACTAGTAAACACTGAGGAATGTGTTGCTTTCACCAAAATCACAGCACGGATGACTCATCAGCAGAAAACCTGCAATCCAGTAACGGGAGGATGGCAACAAGACTACAGCACACTGTGTAGGTCATTTATCTTCCTGTACCCTCAACAAGAAGCCAGGTTTTAACAGGAAGCTACCCAGTGTGGTTGGAGTAGACACTGCAGCAATGTCACCCAAGGTTTATGGTGGGTAACTAACCAAGATTCCAAGGTGAAAACTCAGTACCTGTGACTCCTGAAATGTATAAAAGACTCATCTAAAAACCAATTCATTACCACTAGTTAAAATAAAGCCAGAAGATGAAGTAAAGGTTCGATGGCAACCTCGCCTTGCATGCAACTGATCCCACCCAGAATATGTGGACACATACATTTGGAGCTTGTGAGTCCCATGAGTGCATTGGCAGTATCAAGTTTTTTAGAAAACTAAATAAAAATCACCTCCACTTCTATGTAGTCTTGCACTTCTTGTTTTTTTTTTTTTTACATCAGTTCCTACAGCTGTAGTATTATCCATAAAATGCTCCAATTCCTGTGAACATTACAAAGTTGGGAGCAGTCTCAGGTTTTACAGAAGACCAGAGGAAGCCAACACCAAAAACTGGTGAACAGAAGGAAAAAAGTAAAAAGAATAAAAAATTCTATAAAAGGAGGTTAAGTTAAACCGAAGAAAGCTATATAAAAAAGTGCACACATCCAAAATGAGAAAGAACTGGCCATGAACACATAGCAAGAGGGACAACATAGACTCTGTGGATATTTTGTGAATAGTTTCAATACTTTTAGATAATGGATAATAAACTGCTCTCCTTCGTGAGGGGAGAATTTGAATTTGTCAGAGGAGCCTGTGAAGTTCTAGCGTCTGACCACAAAGATAAAAATCATATCAACAAAAAAAATCAGCCTTTGAAAGGAAACATACTCACTCATTAAACATAAAACATGCTGTATTAATACAATGTTTATAGCAACTCAATGGATCCGACAACATGAACTAACAACTAAACATTCACAACTAAATCACATAGAATTGGTTATGTTATCTATACACAAACATAAATGGGTTTATGCTATGCCTAATTATTCTTTCTTTATTTACAACCATGAAGTGTTAGGAGTTATCTCAGTTGTCTGTCCCTGTAACAGGGGACTTGGGAAGCATTTGCCACCACTGTGATGATCTAGGAAGGAAACAGTCTGACTCAAATAACTTCTAGAGTTAAAAAACTGTTTAATAGTGATTCCTGATTTATCATACTTGCTTTCTATTGAAGAATGAAAACCCTGGCTCCTGTATGCTCATCCACAAACAGAAGCTGGGGAACTGAATAATTCTGGGGTCTGTGTTTTCCACCTCACAGGACATGGTGGGGAAATTCTGCAATTACACAGGATAAATGTAAGGCTGCAAACATCTGCCTGATGTGACCGTAGTTCGAGCTGTCAACTAAGGCTTATAAATAGTGAAAAACAGGAGGAGCAGAGAGGGGATGCAAGACTTACCTGTCACATGGCCTTAGTTCTTTGCCTCCTCCTTTCTAATATCCAGGTCATATTCACATTGTGAATGTACAAGCGTGCTGTGACACCTGGTGTGAAGGGATCGGCCGATGTCCATCTCTTTCAGGTCTAAGCTGGTAGACTATTCAGTGTGCACTGTACTGCAATGAATGAACAATATTTATGAAATACGGCCATAGCCATATACAAATCAATATGACCTGTGTTTGGGGCAGTTTGACACATCTTGACACCAAGTTTCAGCATATACAACATATTATGGAGAGAAGATACAGCAAGAAAAGAGAGATTCAAGGGGAACATCAAGTAGCTTGACAAGCTGAATTTAGCTGTGGAACAGAAACACAGCTCTAAAGCTCAGGAATATACTGCAGGAACAGTCCTGGGGCGACTGTGGACTAGATGCCCAGTGCTAATGCTATTTTCCATTTCTAAGTCCAACAGTTCTATAATAAAAGGAGCAACATACAGCATCCATGAGTTGCACCTACAAAGCAAGAGGGAAGTTCACAGTTTCAATTGAGCTTGAAGTCAAACCTAAAACATTCTCTAGGTTCATCCATCCATAATATCTATATTTTCTTCTCTCTTCAGCTGTTGCAACATTTATACCACTGGAGGGTTCTTTAATTCAGTTCTCCACTACTTTTATCCATGTTTCCCAGAATGCTAACAGCCGCCATATAATGACATTATTTATGATTTCTAAATATCATCTTCTAATGTATCTCCCTGGCCAGCAAAGCAGCCCAGCAAATCTCACTGAACCAAAGCTGCCTGTAGCAATTCCAAAGTGTCCTGTCATCCATTTCCATTTCCTGGCTTCACTGGCTTCTCATTGCACTATTTCAGATTTCCTTCTGGAGATTCTAATTTTTTTAGCACACGGCAAGCTGTAGGCAATTCAGGAAACTGCTGGAGTGCATTGAGGATACCTTCTTAAGACAGGTAATAGACATCCTTACCCTAGGACATGCAATACTGGACCTGATGGTCACCAATGCAAGTGAGCTCATTGGGGATGTCAAGATTGGAGGCAGCTTGAGCTGCAGCAATCACATATTGGTGTAGTTCACACTCCTCAGGGATATGGGACAGGCAAGGAGTATAGTCAGGACTCTGAATTTTAGGAAAGCCAACTTCCAGCTCTTCAAGGAGTTACTCAATAGGACCCCCTGGGAAACAGTCCTCAGGGACAAAGGAGCAGAACAGAGCTGGCAGATCTTTACAGATGCTTTCCATAGAGTGCAAGAGCTCTCAATCTCCAAGTGTAAGAAATTGGGCAAGGAAGGGAAGAGACCAGCGTGGCTGAGTCGAGACCTGTTGGCCTACTGAAACGAGTCCAGAGGAGAACCACAAAAATGATCAGAGAAATGGAGCACCTATCCTGTGAAGACAGGCTGAGAGAGCTGGAGTTGTTCAGTCTGGAGAAGAGAAGGCTCCAGGGATACCTTTCAGTATTTAAAGGGGACCAATAGGAAAGATGGGACAAACTTTGTGGCAGGGCCTGTTGTGATAAGACAAGTAATGGTTTTAAGCTAAGGGAGGGTATATTTAGACTGGATATAAGGAAGAAATTTTTACAATAAGTGTGGTGAGACACTGGAACAGGTTGTCCAGAGAGGTGGTAGAGGTCCCATCCCTGGAAACATTCAAGGTCAGGTCGGATGCAGCTCTGAGCAATCTGATCTTGTTGAGGATGTTCCTGTCCACTGGAGGGGGGTTGGACGAGATGACCTCTAAATGTCCCTTCCAGTTCAAAGCATGCTGCGATTCTGTGGTTCTGTAATCATTGCTTCATTTATGCTTCCAGAGTTTAAGTCAGATGTGAGGAAGAGTGTGCCATGTGATGACTGACACCACCAAGCATAGGTAGTCTGAGCTATATTTCTTATGTCTCTGTTGCAACATCACCCAGACATGCAGGCTTAGCGGAATCAAGCTTAGTATTTTATCACCAACCCATGGCAAGGTGGTGGTAAAAGAGTTTCCAGCTGAGGCTGCGAAGGCTGTGGATTGCACAGGCAGGAAAACTTGACCATTGTGTTCTGCTCCAGAGCAAGTCTCGTTGCTGGCCAGCGGAAATCTCCGGGGCACAATTGCCAGCTCCTTACCAGCACGCAGAGCTGAAAAGTGCACCCCTGGAAACACAGTACTTCTGCCGATGGTGCTCTTCAGTTTGGTTTTACTCTCCCTCTGCGTGCGGATAAACACAGCTCTGTGCCAGCAGCCTCATGTAGGTGCACAGAGAGAAAGAGACAGTTGTCCAAACAATATGGTATGGAGGGCTGGGGAAAAGGCATGCTGAAAATGTAAAGGACATTTATGTTAATGGAAGGTGTGAGAGCTGTGGGAAGAGCCAAGTTATATAAAAAAAAGTGAGTACTTCAAGCAGCCAAATTAAACAAGACACGATGAGGGTCAACTTTTCCTCACAGGCATTTCATGAGCCCACACCCCAGAGTTCAGGGGATGCTGGGGGAAGAGCCACATGCCCCTCCAGGTCTTATTTAACTTGGCCATATGTAAAGATCTTTAACTCTTTTGTGACTTTCCTGTTTCTACAGCACTCACATCTTCCCACTTTATTTCTGGGCGCTTTTGGTTGGATGAGTTTTAAATCCTTTTGAAGACAAACAATTTCTTTATATTTAGAAAAATAATCAGTGGAGGCAAGGCATAAAGTAATTTTGATCATAGTATCTTGGAGGAAAATAGATACAGTATTTTGGAAAGAATTTGAAATGAAAACACAAATCCTGATGGGATTTAAATGTAGAAAACCAAAAATTCAGTCTCGCCCCCTCTTTTCCCTCCCCCTATTCATGAGGTCACCATTTCTCATCTCACAGACTATGGCATCTTGCCGGAATCCTGAGGCAGCCACCAGAAAAAGTGTTCTTGCTCCTGCGAGCACAAAGCAGGATCAAACTGGCCAAGGGAAAATAGTCTGAGTGGTTTCTTGAAGCTACACAGAGAGAAACTTCGTAGAACCAACAAGAAAAAAGACATTCAGAAAATGCAGGCAAACTTTCATGTCCCCTCAAAAAACCTCATTCATAAGTGCTTGAGAAAAAGAAGACCAGGTGAAAGTGTGTAAAATAGTGAATGTGCACCAAAATTCAGCATTGTTGCTTGTCAACAGCTTGTTTGTATGGGAAGTGTGCATGTGTGTGTGTGTATGTGTGTGTACAGAGTTTGAGAAGCAGAAGACGGTTTACTCGGTTAACATCTCAGCTGTGGCAAATGACTTTTCTCACAGCATTACTCTGCTCAGATCTCAGAAGATGGACCCGTGTTCAGCCATGGCCCCGTGTGAGCAGCACTTAAGCTTTGCATTGCACATCTCCAGCTCACCTGGAGAGGAAGTGAACACACTCACTCTGACACTGCATTGACCTTGTTTAGCTACAGATAGTTCCCTTTTCTGAAAAAACTGTGACCCATTTAGAGGCAGATCTAGAGCATGAAAAGAGTAGGGATTGCAAATATTTTTCTCCCCTTGCAGATTTTTCTGCAGAAAGACTCTGCAAACTAAAAGGACCTCCTGGTTGTATCGATGGCTCCTGCTTGCTCTGGCACAACTTCTGGGACAACAGTGGCAAAGTGAATGCTTTAACTGCTACCAAAGTCAGGCTGCAGCACAATTATTTTCAGTGTATGTTTTATTTTGTTGCTACTGAAGTCCAATGAGGACTTGAGTTGAAGATCCAGTTCAAAAATATGTCCTCATGACAATTTCCTCAATGCAAGAAAGAAGAAGAACTTACTACTAAGAAAAAATTGTGCCCATTAGAGAGAAAGATTTATTTGTTGAATTTTGGCTCTGGATCTGAATGATCTCCAAGGAAAACTGATGGTCCTCTGAAATAGAGGAAAGTCTTAAACATGTGCTTAGCATCAAGTACATTCCAAATACTCCGTCCATACTAATACAGATGTCCATATGCCAAAGCCTGCAGCCAAAGTCTTCAGCTCAGTAAAAGTGTATCTGCTGACCATGAACATGAGTCAGCTCCCAGTGAAGAGCACAGCTCCTGTCTGTACATCTACAAAGCTCTCTCTAAAAATCACCACTCAGTGATTTACCACAGTGCTGACTTTTTTGATCGGGACAAGAAGAGCTGGAGCTGCACCTGAGAAGACTGCCAGCCTACCATTGTGTTAGTCACACCATTTCATCTAATAGTCAGGGATTCACCTCTTAATTTTCCTTTCCAGTCTGAAAGCCTCCGCTAGCCATGTTCTTCTCAGCTCCTTAAGAGAAAACAAGTATTTCTTTCTCTGCAATGAAATGCAGCACCTTGGTTTGAAGCTGTCTCATACACCTCCTGGACTGCACACTGGGACTTTTACCCAGGTCTGCAGTTATTCCCAGTATCTCTGAAAGACAAATATTTTTTTTTTTATTATTTTCTCATTCTTTGCTGCTACTTTTGCCCTGGATCAGATGGAGCTCCTTAGTCTTGTATTGATAGTATTTTCCTTACACTACTTGCAGGAATGTAGGGATGAGCGCAGTCTGTCTGGCTTTGACACTGACAGATCTCACACTGCTCCCAGGGAGATGCCCAAATGTTACAAAGATGAACCATATGGGCAGCCCCAGCACTTGAGGCCATTAATAGGAATTTTTAAGCAACTGTGATTGATGGAGCAGCTCTTACAAGTCTGAGATCAATGAAAATGCAACTTGATCTTTTGAACCCAACTCCTTAATTTTTTTGTTCCTTTTTCTGCAGAGAATCCCATAAAACCATTTCTGTGCAGACAAAAGCTGTCTGGGACACTTCATGTGGATTTGTCATGCATTTTCCTTTTGCTCCCCCTCTCTGCTCTGCTTGCAATTTCACATGCAGTTTGGTTTTGAGTCTTTCTCCGTGATCTGTACAGGCAGTACAAGATCATTCTTTGCTATACATATGATTGGACATTGTCTTTAAATTATTTTTTGAGACTCATTATTTTTCATTTGTTTTCAATTTAATTAATTTACCCCTCTTTATAACCTGAAAACCACGGAGAAGAAAATTACAGGAAAAAAGAAAAGCAAAAGTTATCGAGGACAGAGGAAATGATGAACAACATTCAGGAGAAAGCAGGGAGCCAAAGAAAAGAACGAGATGGAGGACACAACATATACCCGTGTCCAATGAGGCTAATTATCCGATACTGACATTTTTCCCTCAGCACCTGCTGACACACATAAACATTATCCAAAGTGGTTTCATATTTCAATATTTTCTATCAGATTCTTGACCAACAGAGCAGTCAATCCCAGATGCCAATAGTCTTCCACCAGCTGGATGCTGCTCGAAATGAAAACCTACAAGAGGCTGGCAGGCCACTTATAGCTACAGGAGAATGAGCCAGGAAAGGCAGAGGGAAGGGGCAGCTTCTTAGGAAACTAGGCAGGGAATTAGGAAGAGGCAGGGGAGCAGAGATACGGAGTATGGCATGGGGAGTGGTAGTTAGAAAAGGTCACACTTAGCTTGTGGACACACAAAAGAGTCCAGGGTGCAGGAAGGAAGAGGTCAAAAACGATGCAGATGACAGAGAATTGTGAAGCACAGCAAGAGAGGGCAGAGTGGTCCAGAGTGAAGATGTGAACAGCAAAGGTCTGCAGATAAGCAGCAGTAAGGAAAATTGAGAAAGGCAGGTGAAGAGGTTGGGAGGGGAAGAACAGGAAACGGAGCCCATGTTTTATGTAGGATTGACAGTTGTATTTTGAACTTGAAATAATAATTTATAAGCCAAGAGTTGGGAAATTGTCCCTTTGAGCCCTAAAAATGAAGAAATAGCTGAAAGCAATGAAAGCCACATGTTTAGTTATATGATGCTTAAACCAATGCCCGTGCAAAGGGAATTTAAAAAAGGAATTGCAGGGATGGTTCTGACTCTTGTATTCGTAATGCCTGGGGTAGGATATCTTCCTTTCCATTGACTAGCTGGGGCTCAAACTACGCAGGTAGATAAGTTTAAGCAGAGTTTTGGGACAGACTGCACATACTGGGCTTCCAGTGAAGCTGAGGATCTGTTCCCAGAAATCCCAGTATGAACGCATTTTCTAGAGCATACCAAGCCTTAACGGAGGAATGCTCTACTAAAAGTTCAGGGGACATTTTTGCTACTCCTTCCCGCTTGACTGCTTGGCATAAGGTTGGGCACACTTATCAGCTGATTATGAGAAACGGTGACAAATGGCAACAAATGTGGATGTTGGTGGTGGTGGACTCAATGCAGTCCCTCGGAGTTATATAGCACTTCTGAAACAGTGAACAGTTGTTCTTGCCTTTCTTTAGGGCTGTTGGTGCAAGGCCCAGCTAAGAGAGAAACAGAGAGGTGGAATGAACTGGTTGAGAATGGCGTGAGTCTAGGAGTTGGGTTTATTCAGTTTGTCTTGCAGGCTTAGCCCACCCTGGCTCATGCTGTGTTCCATGCTCTTGATACCTTCTCGAAGTGGGCAGAGATCCAGGTGCAGTAGTGTGCAGCCTGGAGATTTTTGTCTTCAAACAGGACCTTCAGTGATGTCTCACAGATTGCTCACAATGTGGGTGACTTCCAGGGACTCACCAGGATTGTCTGGAGAACTCACATCTCTGGTTTGCAGTTCATATGTTACAATGTAATATCCCCAGAGGCGCACTTGCACTAGACAGGTTCTTCCATCAAAAGCCTTCACATTTGCAAAATGCAACACTCCCTCATTAAAAAAATTACACTCATTTAGCTGATGGTAATGACTCAAGTTGTGCCTCAAGCTCCTGAGTATGCCAGTGACAATGCTACTAACCTGAGTGGTTTGGACTTTACAGTCTTTTCTTTGTAACTAATACATGTGATTAACATTTTCCTTTAAAATGGTCAGTGGAGCAGTGAGGCATACCAGGCCGGCAGCATTAAAAATTGGAGCTATGTCCCCAAAGAGCAGATGTAGGTTGACAAAAGACAGAGCCAGCTTCTCACACCCACAGAGGTCTCTGGCCACATTGCTTGGCCTCACACCCAACTTGGACTAACGGCTTTGAGAAGCGAACGGTGAGCTCAGTCGCCACAACTTTCTCAGACTCTGGCTGCAATTACTGAGGTTGCCAAAAGCCACAAGAAGGCAGCCAGACAGCATCACAGCATGCTGGCAAGGCTTGTCTCTTACGAGCATCTACTGACTGGAAGCCCTTTCATTGCCATCCCCCTGCTTTTCTAGGTCAGCTGCAGCACAGGGTTGAGCTTTAACAGGAGACTCAAAACAACCATCCATTTGGCCTAACCCATGCCCACTTGCAGACAGTTTGCCTCAGTTGGTCACTTCTTGAAGCAGGTGAATATTTCCTTCATTGAAACAGCAGCCTGGTCTTACAGAGCCTCTGCAGCTGGTCACATTTAGCTTTTCCCCACCATGAGCACTAGGGGAGGACTAAATGATTGCAGCGAAGTTCTGTTCAGCCTTGCTCTCTTTGAATCTCTGCTTTTTTTTTTCGCTTTTTTTTTTTTTTTCTATTTTCTCTTCTCTTTTTAAAGCTCCCTTCAAAATGACACTGCTCTCCTACTTATAGCTGCTGCTCTGGAGCTCAGTCAGCCCTGTTGATCCCTGCTGCAAGTGACAACACTTCTCACTGTCTTTTATATATCAGCTTAACAGCCTGATAACAACTGGGCAGGACTGGATATTCCTGGCACTCCGACCATATACTGTGCAAGGCTTGCAGTATGGCACTAGCTATACTTTGCTGTCTCTTGCTCTTGAGCTGTTACCTTCTGATTGCTTGAAAATTACTCATGAGGTTCATATGGTCCAAATTAAGTCTATGGCTGCACACTTGTGGTGCTGTAGATTACTTAAAAGATTTTTGTCAGAATTTTAATATTTCATTGTATGCCTGCAAACTCCTGAAATTTTTTAGCAGGAAGCAAAATGCAAATTTTCCAAACTACAGAAATATTCCATCAGCTGAAGATCTGAACCCTACTTTCATGCTCATTTAATACCTTTTGTAATGCACTGTGGTTAATGCAGCTATGAAACAATGTTGTTATTAAAATTTCAGTCTCTCAAGGGCATTTCTCCATTTTTGTGCATCAGTTCAACACTAGAATCGTTCTTCATACAGTGGAACATCTTCACCATGTGTTTCTTTAAAAAACACAAGCATCTCATGGGACATTTCCATTATCTTAGGTTGTACAAGATGTTATGTGTATTCAAATATCCATTTTCAGCTCTGGCTGCCAGGGTAATCTCTACTGTCAGCAGTTCTTTTTCAAGCCATCCTAAGAGCTTCTTTCCAACCCCAATCCCTGTTCTCATCCTCCCCACGTCTGCAGCACTGGCCCTGTGCTTCTCATCCACCAGCTCTGCTTCTCAACACCAAAGCAATGCTTGAGCATTTTCCACACCTCATTTAGTGATGTCAATAGGCAAATACTGCTCCTGGCATGCAGTTACAGAACTCAACAACACTTTTTCAGAGCTGCTGCTAAGCTTACTCTCCAAGTGACAAGTAGGTAGGCAAGACTCAAAAAGCTAAAAGAACAAAAGTCTTGTCTTCTCAATTCTCCATTATCCTAAAAATCTGACCTACCTACTGTTTTGAGGAGCTGCGCTGCTGTACTGGAAGTCTCTCTTGCACCCCAGAATTTGCTGGGGGAAAAAAAAATTACCCTGTCCTAGGTCTTAATTCTTTTATGCTTTCCCAAATGGTGTTCCCAAAGGGTGTTCAAAATGTCTTTAGTACTTGGACTGTCCATTTTAAATTTTAGCAAAGGCTGGAGGGTTTGCCAGTGGTTTTGCTTTCCCAGTATGAGCCAAACATGCCTGCCAGATTTCTCAAGAGGGGTTGTAAGATTTTCCGACTTCTAAATATGCCAATGAAGCATAAAAATATTGAAACATAAAATGAATGCGTTTTATGAAAGGATTCTCTGTTGTCAAGGAAGGAGGGCTGGCAAACACCTGAGGGTGCAGGGAACCTTTCTCCTCTGTGACCTGAGGCTCTTGGGAAATGACCTTTACCAGCCTGGAGGCGCAGGAATGTGGTGGTGCCAAACTTCCCCTCCATGTGTTATGGGTAACTTAATGGAAAAACCTGTAAATATTGCAGAATGTCACAAATTGTTAGTAATATTGCTAAGTGTTTAGATAGAGGCATGTACTGTGCATTTTATTCTCTGTAACTCTGTTTTCATAGCAGTTAACTACTGTATAAGAAGGAAAGAAAAGCCAGAGGTTTCATGCTTGCAGGAAGTATATAGTGTCGATGGATTTGCATAGTATTTAGAGAGTTAGAGATACATTGCAGTGACGCAGTTCGACAGCACTTGCTAATTCCCTCTTCTCCCCAAATACTTCCTCCTGGCTCCCGCTTTTGTTTGTTTGAACATAGTCTGTTATTCCTCTCTCCAAGCACTGTGCAGTTACCAGACAATTGCAGTTTAATGTATTAATGGTGCATTTAATATTCTGCAGCAAATCTCAGGCTGATAGTGTGTCCAGACAGGGGTCCACTGCCTCATCCACAAGCATCAGACTTGGCCATCCATGGACTCTCCCAATGGGAACCACAGACATTTTTCTCTTGCTGTCTATTTCTATCTCAAAATATTGTTCTTCATTCATGCATCTCTTCCAGCAACTGCAGTACACCAGGTCTTAAAATCCCACTTGATTGCCTAGCAAAGGGAGGCGTGAAGCATTCCCAGGAGAGTTTGTGCGATGGTGACCTCCATGTCAGAGGCAGGCTTTATACTTGTCAGATTTCTATCCAGAGTTCAGGTTTCACATAGACATCACCCCACCATTACACTGATGTGGCAGCTTGTTACTCTGCAAGTGCCTGATCAGAAGAAGCAGAGCTGCTGTACCATCTTCTGTTCTGATTCTTGTAAAGGGGCAAACCACCCATGAGCCATCTAACAGCATTGCAAGGGTGACCCTGGAAAACTCCCTGGAAATGCCCTTTCCTCTTTCCACCTTGAGAGCTGGTTTCAATTGCCCTCGTTTTGTGGCAAATGGGGGTAGAGGTGGTGACATCAGGCCCTTCTTGGCAACTCCTTTTTCACAAGGAAGCGTGCATTCAATTAGAGGATTTTAATTAAAATACTTTTCTGTAGCATCCTGTTTCCAGGCCCAGCTGTAAATTTAACTTGACATTCTCTCATTTAACAGGTGGGTGAGATTATTCTGAGAGCTGCCAGATGGAAGAAAGCAGAAACAGGACTGGCTGTTGATATAGAAGAATGGAGAGAGGAAGAGAGAGAGCAAAAGCAAGGAGGGGGACAAATATCTGCTGCATATCTGTCAATATTTACTATGTAACATGCTATCCCTTTCTGTGATGGCTCTTCACTGCCATATGTGCGCAACTTCTTAAATTTCTTTTGAAGGATGAAAGTAGCAAATCCAGGATCAACACAGTTGCATTTGATTTCCTTTTCTTAGGGGCTGGAGCAGTTCAGGAATAACCAATGAATGGCAATTGATGCAAAATTCAAAGTACCCCCATTCTACCCCCAAAAAAGGAAAATCCACCCTTTAACCTGGAAGCTGGGAAGCAGAGCGACAGCTGTGAGGCTGCAGCGGTAGCCATGGGAGTGGGCAGTTCTGCCACTGCAGCTGTGTCAGCACCAGCTTCCAGATGCAACAGGTTAAAGAACTTGTGAGAGAAGAGAACGTTTCCGAAAGCTTAAGACTCAGTGGCTAGCGGGAGCAAGGATGAGGAATGTGAAAAGTGGTTAGCTGGGAGTCTGTGAGGTAGAAAGGCTGGAGAAAATGGGTGGCTAGGAAAGAAAATGGAAGGTATCAAAGGAAGAGAGAAAAAGGGGAAGGACACTCTGGGAAGAAGGAACCTTAGGGAACAGGGAAGGAAGAACTGGTGGGTGTTGCTGAGCACAAAGAGAAGACTAAGAAAGCCGCAGAGGCAACAAAGAGAGGAATGAAGAGGAAGAGGAATGAAGACCCTTATGTTCTCTTTTTCCCTTTGAAAGCAATAAAACATAATGGAATTAAAGATCAAACTTCAAGCTGATGTGGAAGGGTGCCTGCACTGATCTTTTTTTTTTTTTTGCACTACCTAGGACCATAGTTCTCTGATCCACCTACACTGTGCTGCCAGAGCAATGCAGGATAGAGGCTGCCTGAGGCAGCACAACAAAGCACAACAAAGCTGTTGTCCAAGCAAGAAGTGTTATAAACCCTCAGAAGCATTGCTCACTGCAGTCATAATGCATAGCAGTAGTGCAACTAGTCTCACTTTTGCATTGGTTACCTGAATCAGCCACTTTCAGAGGAGACTTCTGCAACAGAAGGCTTAGCAGATAAGGTGCTACTGGGAAAAATTCCTGGTGAGCCATGTCTGTCTTCTTTTCATGTGGTAGAGGTCAGTTTAAGTTCCAGCTTCAGAGGTCTGGAGCTTTCAAAGCTATTGATTACATCTTTAGATTTGCTATTCTAACTCCAGAGGTCCACTGAGCAAATTCACAGTCAGTGTGTTATGGTTGCAGATTGATAAACATGAAATTGTCAGATAAAAGCTGAGAGTCCTACATGGTTTCCCCATAAAGAATGGAATTTCAGACAGAGCTGAGATCTGAATGGACAGAGGAACATTTCACAGAGATGTAATCCCACTGAAAAGCCTACCCCTAGGATGGAATAGCAAAATATGTAAGCATATTACACCTACATTTGTGATTAGACTTTGCAGTATCATGGGCAAGTACAGCTTTGCTTCCATTCAGCATACACCAAAACCAAAACATATGGTTTCAATTATCCAAATGGGAAAAATCCTATATAAAACAAGCCCCTATTTAGGAAAAAAAGAAGAAAGAAAGAAAGAAAGAAAGAAAGGCTCTGTGGAAGATCCTTCACCAACCACAGCCTAGACATTTGTACAAGCTGGCGTTTACATCAGAAAGTCAGTGCACAAAATCAAGTGCTTTGGCCAGCAAACATATTTTTATCAGTCACGTTGTAATCACTCTCTAGAAAGAGATCTTAATTTTTTCCAACAGGATCTGCTCTCCATATTATTGCACCAATGGTCTTTAATTGCTTCACTATCCTTTAATTTGTTACCAGTCATGTCTCCTATGAGTCTTTCTATAATTTTCCCTGGGATTGATGCCAGGCTAATGTGCCTGTGTTTGCTTGAGCAATCCCATTTATCCTCTTGAGGACAGGAACAAAAACTAGCTTATTTTCCAGTCATCTGGAACTGTCTCAGTGTTCCCGGACATGTGAAATATTAACAGGAATAGCTCAGAGTACTCTTCAGCAAGTCTTTTTTAAGCCCCTTGGTAAAATGTACCCAGTCTGTGGACCTTAAAATCTTTAATTTTAGTAATTGTTCAGAACCTTCTCTAGTTACTCTTTAAAGTATCTTCAGATTCAGAGGGAAGAAGGACCTACTGTGCTGCCTGCTGAGACCTCCCATGTGTTACTGACTTGCGATACACACCTGACCAAAACCAAGGGGAAAACATGGCAAAAGCCTCCATCAAGCCCTATGCCCATCTCCCTGCCTGAGCAGGGAAGCAATCCATGAACATGACTGACAGCCCTGCAAAAAGAAAAATGCACTCTGTCCTGCAGAAGGTGGTGAACTCCCTAAGTCCACAGTGGTGTGACCTTGGGAAAGCCCCATGTGCACCTCAGGGGAGCCGGGGACTGTGACCTTGAACAGAGTGGCACAGGGTATCATGCCCAGGCATCTGCCCCAGAAATGCTTTGGAGCACTGATCAGCTCCCACTCAAATAGCTGCCTTTGACTGTGGGGGTTTTCTCAGGCCTCAGGAAAAAGCAAAACAAGCAAACAAATGTTATTTCTTTCCCT
>NW_010209038.1:115783-141395 GCF_000695765.1 Mesitornis unicolor
GCACACCAGAACATGTCTGGTTAGCTGAATGCTGAAGAAAGCCTCCCTTCTGATACCTGCAGGGAACTAAAGGAAATCCTGATGAACTGTGTTTGCTTTCAGCTGTTGCTCGTTTACAGAGTTACACAGAACTGAAGGGATTTTTAGCATGCTGAGGGCAAAGAGAGAATTTTTTTTCTGTGAACTTCAATTCAGGAGACTTCATCCAAGCCATTACTTTGTGAACTGTGGACTCTCATGCTGGAAACTGAATGGGCATTTGTGAGTCTCAAGGTTTTCCCATGGCTCTATCCTTTGTTAAACCCCAGAGCAAAAGTAAGAATCCTCCAAAACTTTCAAATTTTCCCAAGATTTGTGAAAAGGAAGTTCCCCTCACTACTTCAGGAAACTTTGTTCTTTAATTTAAGTAGCTTCTGTCTCACACCTTCCTTTGCTACAGACTGCAAAAGTTTTACTCCCTCCATAGTATCATATGTAATAAACCTCACCACCCCCTGCTTTATTTTGTCTATAGAACTGAAATACAATGTGGACTGAACACCTCTGACTTTACAGTTTTGCTGTTAAAGCTACCTGTATCTGAGCAAGGATTTTATTTTATTTTATTTTATTTTATTTGTTCCTAATATATTTTAAAATGTTGTCTTTAAAGCCATACTGGTCACTTTTATTTTAAAAGTGGCTTTATTTTGACTTCACATGTATGTATTTTTAATTTATAAATTATATTAACCACCTGCAACTTTTTCTTTCTCTGCTTTTTTATCTGACAGCTTGTCATTTTGTCACTGTTCTCAGATAAGATTTTAACCAGGGTGATTTCCATTCAGCTCTATTTCCATTCATACCCAACAAAATAGCATTTTACACATGCATGCAATGATCTCTTGTGAGTATTCATCTGTTAGGGGATCCACAAAGGACTTGAGGGCTTATCTGAGCTTTTCCAAGATTTCTAGTCAGAAATACTTACAAGCACTGAGAAATGGCCTTTGGAGTTTTAAATATAAATTAAGTTATTGTTTCATCTAATTCTGTTTGTATGTGACAGATAGACTTGACATTGAGTCTACCAATGACCTTTAGGTTAGTTATTAACTCCTTGTCCAGCACAAGAGCTGGTACTCAGGTGCCTCATCCTGGATGCAGGATATTGCATGTAAAGAAATTACCACCTATTATTTTCAGAAACTAGTTTTGTCACTAGTAACATGAGAAGTCCAGCAAATACTCCCCTGGTTCTTCTCATCCAGATGTCCATTGTTCCCCATCCTCAATGAAACTAGTTAGACCTTTAGCCCATATGCATTCAGAGGTTGTGATTCTGAAACAAGTGCCTCTTCGGTACATTACAGCCTCTCTGATGACTGGAGATGTGGTATCTCTGTTGCTATCCCTGCTTGACAAGTTATAATTGTGAATTTTAATGTCCATGTCCATGTAAGACTTACCTCTTGTTATAAGGACTACTAGTTTTTTGGCTCTAGGATTGATATCACCCAGTTTGGTTATTATCTCAAGCAGAGGTTGAACAGAGAAGCATTCCTTCCATTCATGTACATGAAAGCATCTTAGAGCTTGGACTCCATCAACTGGTTTGAGAAAGGTGCCTCAACGTCTTCACTTTTACATGCCACTACTGAGTGTTCAGTCATCTCAGGTCAACCATAGGCATCATGGTCTGACTTAATGCTCACCCATCTCCTTTGGAAACAGATGCCTCTCTGTGACTAAAGCTCAATGGGACATGACTGGGAAGATTTCCTATCAGTCTGGATATAGAAATGCGAGTTAGAATAATTTTTTGAAGCTTATGTCAACACAGGTTTTATTTCTGAATCTATTACTGTAACAACATAGCCTACAGGATTAGTTACCCCGAAGGCTACCAGTTTTTAAATATTCGGTCTCTGTTTCATGCCACAGACCACTGCTCAGACCTCTACATCTCCCATAGCCTTGGTTTTTCTGAGAAAAAAAAAAAGGAATAAAGTGATTTAGGAAGAGTTAATGCCCCTGAACAGATGCACCAGCAAGAGATGTGACAAAATGTCAAGTGGAATGTGCCTGAGGGCTTGGAATTTGTCCGTGGAGGGAGCAGATGAGTCCCCAGGATGGCATGTCCCCCAGAGGCCCGGCATGCTTTGGTGACAGCTGTGATTTTTATGACCCGGCTTCGATGACAGTTTGGGAGGGGTCAGCTCTGCTCTTTTCTGACAGGAATTTGGTTTGTCATCAGATTCTAAAATCCCTCTGATTTATGGTGTCAACCACTGCTGGCGTTCTACTCAGATGTATGTCCTCCACCTACTTCCTTCAGACTGGGAGGTTAAGGTGCAAACACTAATGTTTGAATTAAACTAATAGGGAGGAAAAGGAAAGTGGTAGGTCATGAGGTGACAGGAAACATTGTGAAGAGGTAGCTCCAAAATTCTCTCATTAAGAGCACTTTGTCTGAAAACAGTTCTTTGACTTCCATCTGAACACCAGCTCTTCTACTAATTTCCATGGTCCATAACCTGACAGACTTATGCACATCACAGGGAACTAAAGATAACAGAGGCCTGCCTCTTGGTACCATGTCCCCTCATATTTGCCAGTGACAAAGCAACCTCCCAGAAAGGTGATCTGCTTGGAACAAAAGCTTTAAGAGCAGGTGACAAATGCCTACAGCCACACAGGGTAAGGGCCATGTCAGCACAGCACTCTTCAGCTTCTCAGCTCACATTTGGTGTGACCATGGTGTGCATTTTCGTGGTCACTTAGCACCCAGCAGGGGACTCATGTGGCACTTGCAGACAGTCATTTAGGGCACAAGTAACACCTGTTTCCCTCCTGGGTTTTCTGACCACTAAAACTTTTTTTTTTTGAAGGCCTGGTAAGACACAAGTTCTCTGGCAAGCCAAGAGCCCAACTCCCACCAACATGAGCATTTAATTCAAATCCTAAAAGAAGATGCTATAGAACAAGGTGGGTCCATTCTGATGACTCTTTCAGCTGTCACCACAGCTTAAGACAAGGGACAAACAAGGTTGCGTCTTCTCACTCTTTATTTACCTTACAGGTACAACCCTGTTACCAACCCTGTTAACTGTCCCCTGCTGGGAAATCCAGTTCTGTTCAGGCTACATAGCAGCTAGAAGATCCCAAGGCATGGGGTGTTCTCTGTGGAAGTGAACAGAGAAAGCTTAAGTTGACCATTCAAATGTCTGAAACAAGAAGGACTGATTCTGAAGCAGCCTCCCTGCAGCGATGAGACTAATGCAGTTGTGATCACAACATTACTATAAAGTCCTAAAATGGGTACAAGAAACCATGGATACATCGCCATATGAAGGGATGAGTGTCTGCTCCAGAACTCCTCATGGACTCTGCTATAAATGTGGCTGCACAAGCCTGAGGCAGACGCTGGAGACTTCAGGGATTGCTTTTCAGGGAGATGACAAGAAAACATTGAAAATTGCAGGATACACTGTGACTGAGTTGTGTGTGCTTTGTGGGATCAACAGGAGCTGAGTGGTGGGAATTCTCAGCATGGCACTTGACACTTTTCTAGCAAAATAAATGTATTTCCTGCCTGGAACATGTGCGGATGCACCACCATTCTTGCTTGGCATCCTCTTACTCCTGGGACTTATCCATTTGCCTCCCTTTTTCCTCCTTACATTCTGCCACATGGCTATTTTAGCAGTCTGATTAGAAGTCCCTTCCTTTCCTGCTTACTCAGGTTCTTTGCATATTTGCAAACATGCAGTCTTACTAGTTATCCAGTGGTCCATTGCGTTTTCTATGCAAAAGGTGTAAAGGTGTAATTTTCTATTGTAAATTTCTAATGGAGTAAAAAAATTAAAGAAAAAAAGACTAAAATATGTTAAATCCTTTTTTATCAAGCATTAATCAAATAAGTCCCAGGCTTATATATCTCATTGAAAGTTATCTGACCACAGGTTTTTACAGGGTAAATACACTCCTTTTCACACAACTGATTAAAGAGATTTTTACATCAGCTTTCCCACATAATTTTCTTGAGACTTCTGGTGAGTTTTCTTTGCCAGGCAGGGCAGAAAATGCAAATATTCCCAAAAGTAAGAGAAGCAATTCAAATCAATCAAGTATTTTGTCACTAAAATGAAAAAAAACCTGGGAGAATAATGGTAGAGCAACAGCAAGAGGAAGCTCAACTCAGATCCTTGCCCACAAAGGATGCAGGAGACACAGAGGGTCCTAGGAAGTCCATCACACCTCCTGGGGACTCAGAGAAAAGCTGAACTGGCCCTTGCTGTGGAAACTTTAAAGTTCATAAACCTGCTATGTTTTTGAAGCTGAAGTTGAAAAACTCCATTTCAGTAAGATATGTCAGGTAGAGGTCAGTCAGGATATCTCAGTACTTCTGGTGCAGTGGAAAACGGTAATAGTTTTGTCATCCAACTATCAAGATGAAAAATATTTTGAAATATCAGAATTTTATGGTTAATGGATGCTAGAGATTCCAACTGTATTTATGTCTTCAGGGTTTTTTCTCCATTTGTCATCACAGAGCCCTAGTAGTCATGTTATAGCACTTCTCACAATTAGCTCTGTGTGAGAGACATAAATGAATGGCAACTGAAATCTATCCCAGAGTGACTGTTCTGCTTCCTTTACGGCTATTTTGGTTTATGTTCCAGTTGTCATCCTAATATGCAACTGCCTAATCAGATAGCAAGTGCTCCCTAAAGACCTCAGGATGCTGCATGCAGTCTGGTGACAGCACAGAAACAGGAAATGCCAGTGCCACATGAAATAGAAGAATACATTTTAAAGTAATAGTCTAAATAGTTTTCCACTAATTTCTGAGTGGCTGAGTTCAGTAGGCACAATACTTGTTTCCCTAGAGGGAAAGCAATGTCAAAGTGCAGGCTCTGAGCAAGCTGAGTGGCCAGAGAATTGCAGGGAAGATAAAGGACCAACCAATTACAACTGCTAACACAATCAAAAAGTGTGAAATATTGATCTGAGGGCTCAAAAAATGCCCAAGCTCCACACCCGTTTGAATGAGCAATCAGAATTTCAGTATTGTCAATCTGCATCTAGACTCCACAACGCTTCACAGACTTTTTTTTCCCTGAGAAATGTTTTCCAGATTTCCTCTACTTCTGCTTCTTGCCAGTGATACAAATACCACAAGCACAGTCTATATAAAAGGGTTCTGGCAAACAGTTCAGGTGCTGGCTAAGACTGTAATGTGCACTGGCTACATTAAGCTTTTATAATGTGTCGGCTAGCCCCTGATAGCTACCATGTGGTGATAACGATTATTCAGTCCAAGTCCTAACCGAGATGGAGAAAGCGCATGTCTTAAGTGGAAATCCATTTCTGCAACCATGCTCTCATTCCTACACTTGCTATATTTCCTGGGAGAGGAGTGAGTTCAAAGTCTTGGGCTGTTACCAATGAAAGAGGTTCTGCTCTTTCCAGCCTTGTATCTATGGGTTCATCACAACTATCTGTCACCACTATGTCTTAATCTTTTTCTTTTTTTTTTCCCCCTAGCTTAGCAATGCAGAGGTTGTGGAGAGTCTAGTGCAACTCACATCTCTCTGAAGCAGCTAATGGTCCCACAGCCCACTGGAGAAAATTGACTGTGTCAAAGTGAATGAGCCACTGCTAGGCTGATCAGCCTCACTGAAGTCAAGGTTTGCACTCAAGTGCCGATATTTTGGAGTTGCATGTCAGGTATAATTTAATACTGGGAACTCAGAAGTGTTAGACTGGACTTTGAGAGAGCCTAACCACTCTGTTCTGCATGTCAAATTAACTACCCAGTAGTGAGCTCCCCTGGCTAAATGATCACCCGTTGGCCAGCTGCCACACCACAAAGCTCCCCATACAACTGTCTCAAAAATGGAAACTTGTTATTCTGGAGCTGCCCTGTGAATACCCGTTCTGTCAGGGCTGGAGGGAAATATTTGGGGCAGGCAGGCTGAGAAAACAGAGAGGTGTTGGGTGTCAAAATTGATTTAAATGGGCTGCAACTTTGCATGGGAGGGCTGGAGCTCAGCAGCCATAGGATGGGAGGAAGCCAGGGTGGGGTGCTCAGAGTCAGAAGAAAATACGTGAGAGATAAGTCTCAGATGCCTGAAAGCGTCATCTGGGTGAAAGAACAGAGCATTGCCTGTTCCCACTTGACATGTGAGACCTTCCTAATCTTCACCAGCACTCACAGGTAGCAATAACCTTCTGCTTCTGGAAAATAAATGGAGGTTGGTCCCTGGGGGCCCTCACAGGCTGAACTGCCAGGGGCCTTGGTAAGTACGAGAGTGACAGATTCAGCCTCAGAAAATTACCTTTACTCAGGTAAAGAGTCAGCTGCGGAGTTAATGGTGTACTGGTTGGAGCAGGCAATGACTGCTCACAAGGCTGTTCTGAAGATCCTTTGAGGGTGCTAAGCCCTTCTGGGTGCTTCTCCTCACAAAAGACTCCTGTGTCCCTAAAGTCCCTGCATTATCCAGACCAGGAGACCTACTGAAGCACACCACATCTCCTTCATTACAAAGGAAACCGGGCTGGATAGGGGTTGGTGAATACCAGTTGTCATGCAAATATGACATCAGGACATAGTCAGGGTGTGCTCAGGAGTCAAGAGATGCAAAGCAGTAAATTGGAATCCCTTGATAAAGATGTGACCATGACCTAGAATCACAGGATCCAGCCAATGTGAAGAAGGTCTCTAGCCCAAGATCTTGCTCAAAGCAGAATTGGCTATGAGAACAAGTCAGGATGATCAGGGCTTGCTCCAGCTGTGTTGTGTAAACCCTCTGGGCAGCCTGTCAACTTCACTGCTCTCATGGAATGAGCTTTAGCAGTAGGAGAGGTTTTCAAGGCTCCTGTGCCACCAGAATGCCAAGAAGAGAGACAACATTATCATGAAGGATGACAGAGAATGCACCACTGTAAGCCAACTCTTTGTCCTATAAACTTCTCATGGGCCGCAGGCCACCCAAACCAGATCACATCAGCTAACATAACACAACTAGTCTACACCAGATTTTTTCAGACTACTGGCTGCTATCACCCAAACTTCATGAAGCAAGTTCACTCACATAAGCACAGGGTAAAACATCGCTGCTTATGCACTGTTAAACAAAGAAACTGTTCTTGCAACTTGCAGTCTCATATTCCCAGGATTGAATCGGGCTACACCACACAGTTCTAGGCTTTTCTTATCTCAGGATGCTAGAAATACACTATTCAATGAATTGGTCGTCTAGGGAGAAATGTCTTTCTTGTTGTATATTCATCGCTAAGAAATACCACTCATCCCCTATCTTCAAGAAGCCAAATGCTTCACTAACCCTACAGGTACAAGCACCAAAACACTACAACACCAAGTAACACCAAGATGCAACCATACTAGGATCAACACAACAACAGCAACAAGCTATCCAGGTCCATAAGAAATATGGAGAGGTTGGTGTGCACACAAAATCAAGTGGCAACACATTATTTGTATTATTATACTTTATTAATTAACAATGAGAGCTAAAGTCTACAGGAGTGAAACTGAACATGAGGAGCTCTTCTGTCCCTCATGGTGTGTTGTCTGACATATTGTGCAGTCAGAGAGCACAGATCCTCTTGGAAACTAATCACAGAATCACAGAATCACAGAACGTTAGGGATTGGAAGGGATCTCAAAAGATCATCTAGTCCAATCCCCCTGCCGGAGCAGGAACACCTAGATGAGATTACACAGGAAGGCATCCAGGCGGGTTTTGAATGTCTCCAGAGAAGGAGACTCCACAACCTCTCTGGGCAGCCTGTTCCAGTGCTCTGTCACCCTCACTGAGAAGAAGTTTCTTCTCAAATTTAAGTGGAACCTCCTGTGTTCCAGTTTGTGTCCGTTAACTACTGCACATACCTGCCATTTTGCTCAGGTGGACATATCCTACACTGCTATTCTCTTAGTCAGAAGATTATATTAGGTTTTCCTATTTTCAAATTAACTTCCTATTCCAATTTCCAACATTCATAGAATGTCACCTCCAATCAATGACACCTAAAGAGATCTGGGACAAGCAACAAGCACCCTAGATAAATAGTTAGTTTTAAATACCTTTCACTCAACTTCCAAAACTATTTTGAAACTGTTTCCATGCTTGGCAAAATTACCTACATTAAATTGTTTCCTCCCTACCTTGCATTGAGCCATTTTCTTCCTCATCTTATGATAGTTCTCTCTTTCTATTCCACAGCCTGTTGCCTGAAGTTCTGACCATTTTCAGAAGGTTTTCAGGCTTACACTACCTCACAGGAGAAGATCCCTTACCATATTTTCTTCTCTTTTTTGCTATCCAGTAGCATTACATACAAGAAGTCCTTCTAAAATCCGTTTATACCAAGACATTGTAAATCTAGTTACATATTGTGCTACATATCACTGTTATATGTTTGCATTTACATTGTACATTTGTCGATAATAATAAAGATAAGTTTATCATAATTTATTTTTACTTTCCAAGTACAAAGATGCTCAACTCTCTGATAATAACTTTGCTGGGCACAACCTGTCATGTGACTGTTCGAGCTGTAAACCCATATACAGTTGAGCTCTTTTAGTCTTTTTTGTTATATAGCTCTGTTAACACTCCTGGTGACCTTGGTTCATCCTTTGCAAACATATCACTCTGCAGGGTCTGTGAGCGTACAATCAGAATGTCATAACTTATCAGATCTTCAGCTTTAGACAGGCCCCTCATTGCATGCTTGATGTGACATGTCTGATAAATAATTTGTTCAAAGATCTCTGCTGAATTTGCATATAGTACACAGGTGTGTATCAGCACTAGCAACTTTTTAATCTGGTCTGAGTTTTATGCTTGGGCTGCCAGGCTACTCAGAAAAGATGTTTCATTATCATCCTGAGCTTCCAGAAAATGTGAATGGTCAACAGGCTTGATAAGGCCATGGTATTAAGCAGACATTGCATCGGTATGTAGCATGCAATAGATTTAAATCACAACAGTTTAGCAGTTTCTTTGTGTTGCTCTTTCTGCAACTAGAAGTCTAATGCTGCTTCCAGAGGCATTTCCAAAGTATTAGGCTATTTATGTACCGTTTATGTAACAAGATTGCTTTCCAAATAAAAGCTTTGTTATTTGCTATAAACTCAGAGGGGTAGCTGACTATTTGATGAGATGTTGGGTGCATTGTGTCTGTTTTGGAAAAACAAGAACTCTAATCTCAGGGAAGGCCTGAAGAATTTTGTCTACAATATTAACAGCTATAGCTATACCCCAAAAAGGCTGATGGGAACCCCTATGAAAGACAAGAATGTTGTATGGTTTAGTATGGAATGACAAACAAAAGTTATGTGGATCACATTCAGTTTTTTAAAGTTTTGGATGAGATTTCAAGATGATGACACCCCCAACAATACGATTAAGGCAGAAGCAAGAAGAATTCTGCTTGTGTATGAAAGGGGACTTCAGAAAAGGGCATCTTGAGGGCCCACAAAATGGCAATTGGCCATTGCATGTTAAAACTGTTTTTTTCCTAGCTACTTCTGGAGGGCCATGACAATTGTCATACCTTACCAAATGGAAATGAAATGTGCCCTGGCATCCTTTCTGTAGCCGAGTCTGTGGAATGGAATAACAGGAAAAGCTCCTTCCTAGTTTCTGCCAAAAGAAAAGAAGAGGTTCATAGTATTGCTCAAAAACATTATTTTCCAGTGTAACATTATTCTCCACCACACCCACTTCTGAATCTCATTTAATTTTTTGAAACTTTCATATCATTCATTTGTCAGAATGAAATGCAAACGTTGGAAGATATTTAAAAAATGACTTGTGAATTTTCACTTGCCTACCTGGGCCATGCGGAAGTATCAGGTATGATCTGTTTTGAAATCACAAGCTGAATTGCTGTAAAATTCAAACACGGTAAGCTTGTGTGCAGACAAGCAGTATAGTCTATCATCTGTTTGTGAACTTGTTACTGACTTGAACTAAGGGCCTGGCTGTATCTGTGCCTGCAAAATCAAATTATAGGAATGGAAAAGAGTTAATCTCTACCCTCCCCCAGCAACTCTGTTCTTGCAGAACAGCAGGTGCAAGTTTCAAGGGCAGGTCAAGGTCACTTTCAGAATGTGGTGCTTCATGTCAGAAGCATGATCAGACAAAGATCACCTTTTCCTTCCTTAAAGCCCATAACAACACAGGCTCTCATCAGAAACTGAACTCCCTTGCCTTTGCCAGCAAGGCACTTTTGTGTTTCATAAATCTGATGCCTATTTTGCATCAGTACTGCAACACAAATCTAGCACCAGGTCTAAGGATCTTTAATGACTCTGCGATAGGTGAGGAGACAGAGATTCACCCACAGAAAAAAAGAATTGCTCCTAAGACTTTCCACATAGTCTACTTGCCTGTTCCTTTTGGCCTTTTAGTGCTTATCACCAGGATGAGTAAGGTGGCTTGTGACTGATGCATTGAGTTCTCATCTCCCCACTTCAGAGCTTTCCAGAGAGCATCATACACCTTATAGGTCTGACAGAGATTCTTTCCATGCTGACGCTCTTTGGGGCACAAGAAAAGTCTTTCCATCTTTTCAACCTAACCAATATGCTTGTTCAACTCATGCTGCCCTTTCCTTCCCCCAGAATTTCCAGGCTTTCTGTCTGAAAACACGAGCTGCATCCAAAGGCCACTTGCCTTCTACAGAAGGTAGAAATTATATGGTGGTGTTCTCTCTGCATATGCTCTCTCAAGGGAGACATTATCACAGCTTCCTTCCCAACTGACCTGGGAAGAACTCTTGTCAGCCTACCAGGAGGCTCAAAGCAGACAAGTTCAAGAGCTTATTTCAGAGATATGAGGTTTCTGTGTGACCTTGTACAACACAGAAACTTTCCCAGCTTAGCAGTTTCCCCAGAGGTGTAATTCAGAAACCTCCCCTGAAAAAGCCTCAGTAAAGCTGCTCTGAGACCATTTCACAGCCTCACCATGCACATTCCTCTTGGGATTCACAGCAGCACTACCTCAAACTGTTTCTCACGAGGAACAAGGCACCCACTGCTTCCTCTGTGCCCTCCTCCAAATGCATTCCCTCAGGTGCAGGTCTTCTGACCTGGTCATATTTCTCAGTCTCCTCTCTCTTTGATGCTTTGTCATTTTCATAGCTGCATTTTTTCATTTTTAAGAATGAAGTCTCCCATCTTGTAAACATAATCTGCACTTTTTTGTTGCTATATATGCATTCTGTGTCTGTGTGTACATATATATATTTGTAAAAATATATATTCACATATATGTTCAACTGTTTTCAGCCTAGCTAGTAACCCAATTTTCTTTACATCCATTAGATGCTCCTATGTGCATCCTTATTTACTATGCCATAAATCTTGTGCAGACAGCTAACTTAATTAGAAATACTTTTTATACTTGTTTCAAATTATCAGTAAAAATACTCAACGGTGCTAGACCAAAACCAGACTTCTGTGGGACTGCATTAAACACACAATGCTTTACTGAAGATTCTCCATTAGACAATGCAGTTTTCAGTCACTTAGCTGGTTTTCTGATTTGTTGAAGATAGGCAATAGTGTTTTGGCACAGTCTTAGTTTTTAATCAGAATGCTAAATATTTTAAAATCATATTTTGAAAAGATCAAACTCTACATTTACAGGATTAGCTTCGTCAGCCAAGGACACAATCTTTTCAATGAACAATGTGAATTTATTTTAATAGAATCCCTTTTCCATGAAACCTCATTGACTAACACTTGTTGAATTTTTGTACTTTAACTGTTTATTGATTGTGTCTCACTGTTATTTTTTCCCCAGCATCAATATGACCCTAACTGACCTAAAACTTCCCCTGTTATACCATTTATCACTTTAAAATGTCAGCAGACTAGCTTCTTAATATTTCACTTGAATTCTTCCAGTTCTTCAATGCTTGAGAAATTAAATCCAGTATCTCAGAAAGCTCCCTGATCCACTTTATAAAAACATTGATGCAAATTAGCCAGATCTGACTTTTAAGATATTTAAACTTTCATAGTTACCTTTTTACTCAGCCACTGCTGGACTGTGTCACATCTACCAGTACACTACCCTATTTTTTGGGCTACTTCCTAAGTTTTGTCCTCCAGGAACTGCATGGGCTCTTGGCACCTTTTCAGAGGAAGATATTGTTTTTAGTTTTCAGAACTGTTCAAAATTTGGTGCATGATATGATGGTAATGACCATATTGACTAAGATTCTTCTCATGATGGTACTTTTGTGCAAAATCACAGCTACAAGGTCAAACATTCTCTAGGAAAAGTCCACATTCTGAGAGGCATATCTTTAGCAGCACATCAGAGTATAAGCTATGTTTAGTCTTTTGTTAAACAAAGATAATATTTTTTTCTTAATTTCTATAGTTTTTTTTAAATTTACATTTTGATTACAATCAGCTGACAGCACGTAGACATTTGACTTTAGCAACACAAATACTGAATAAATTAATCTACGTTGGTTTTCGTAGATTTGTGAAAGCAGTCTGTCTAACTGAAATTTTACTGATTTTGTGTATAATCCAGAGTGTATATCTTCCGTAGGTGCTAATGCATGTGTGTGTGCATCTATATAAACTGTAGCTGACATAAATTTATTTTGCCTGCATTATAAGCATGGCCAACTTAATTTTCTCATTGTCCTTCATCTTTTCCTTTCTTTTTTTCTGTAGAAAGACACTATTCATAAGCCTAGGAGACCAATTCTGCATGTCAACCAATCTAAGAAAAAAATTAATTCCCTTCTTTTAATTTGAATCAACGTTTTCACTAGCTTGGTTAGGAAAAGCAGGTGGTGGACTGTTGGGGTTTTTTTGTCTCTCTTATCACCAAGTGTGTCACCAAGTACATAAGCATCTATCCAGGCTGTCCTTCATCTTGGGTAATCCTCAGGGATCTTCTTGCTAATTTTGGTTAAGATTGCTTTTCCGACTGGAAGATCAGAAGATGTAAGTCATTCCTGATACTGCTGCAGTGCCTGCGCCAGTGTCTCTGCATCAGGAGACACCCCAGATGGCCCCTGTGAGACACGGCCTTTTCCCCAGCAGGTAGCTATAGAGAAGACAGGACATACCCTTTTGAAAAGTCTGAGTCCCATGGTGTAGCAGGCACCAGTACTCAACTGAATAAATATAAAATCTGTATTTTTAACACCTCCTTTTTCAAAGGCTGGAAATAAGAAGTTTTTGAAAGTATTCATTACAATTGCTTTTTTCAAGCAGATGGCGCATCTGAGGCATTCTTTGAGAAGGTCAAGCAATGGATGCAGTTCCTTTTTTAACTGTGAAGGTGATGTTCACTAGCCACAACACTACCCTGTATGCTTCAGTCCCTCTCGTGCTCTCTCAGGCTTTTCCTTTCTTTTTGCAGTTGTCGGTGCTGTGTGTGTAACAGGACTCCGCTGTAGCCATGCAGCACTTTCCATTCTCCCCAGCAGCATTATGCACATGCTCTGCTAGCTCAGTTAATCCCTGTGTTTCTCGAGAATGGAGGTCACCTCCTGGGAGAGGACTGAAGGGAGATTCCTCCTCTTCTGTGGAGATGCCAAATACAGCAACACATGGAGCCAGTTGGTGTGAGTTCATGAGCAAACTGTGACACATAAAAAAGGATCTCTCTAGCGGGTGTTCTTTTTTGACATTTCCAAGTCTATAAAATACAAAGCGACTATTAAAATACAAAATCCAGACCTATTTCATCCTGTGGCTGTAACAGGGTGGTAACAAGTTGAGAAGGAGAAGGGAGTTTTCCCTGCAGTCATTTCTGATTCTAGCCCTGATCATCTTCCCTGTTTGTTTTCACATGATGTGATACAAAGGGGAAAAGGCCTGGTTCCCCTTAGTCTAGGAATATGCAGCTCACTAACTGACTTTCTGTGCTAGCAACTTCTGCAGTGATAGTGTTTTGGGGATACATCCAGGGTAGATTTTCCAGCATTCTTCAGTGATGTACTTTGGGCATCAATGCCAATGTTGAGACAGACTTTTAAACAAACACAGATACAGATCAGCCAAGACTTAGAGATGAAAGAAAAAAGATCTGAATAAGGGGATGTCTGTGGCATGCTCAGCTGGAGTGCTCTGGATAAATGACCATAGAAAGCAGGAATGGCACCAAAGTGGCTTCAACTTCCTTGCATCTTATGTTCTCATGACCTTGAAGAGTCAGAGAGAAGGGAAAGACAGCTCCTATTTTATGTCAAGGTCATGAGCAGCATGGATAGGACTGTCTCTGGGCCAGCTGAGGGCAGGATCCAGAGCACACACTAATTTTGATGTGGCAATCCTCACTACTTCTGCTGGCAAAACAAGTCTCCTGTAAGGTCTTCTAAACATAGGCCTGTGGCCTCACAGCAATCGTTCAGGAGACCTTAATGGGGCAATTGATCTGACACACTTCTCAGTTACATGTAGTTAACTTCTCTATATCTAGGACTGTTCCCCCAAGGACAGAGAAGAGCAGACACTGGACTACGTGCTCCATCATCACCTGAGCACCCACTCCATAACAGCCTCTGCTTTCCTTCAGCATCACCCCAAGATATGTCACATTTGTATGCCTGAATAGATTTAATCCAGAGCTGTAATGTAAATATTTTCCAAGCTTTATGTCCTGTGTTGTGTGCTGATGCAATTAAAGATCTGACCAGAATGCAACTAGCAGGCATAGACTCTCTAAGGCAATTGTGACTCTGAATTTCCTAATAATTTGAAATGAAAGTCTTAACTTTCACACTATATAATCTTAATTTTTTTTTCAGTGTTAGGAACATCTTTTACAGGCTATCTATTCTTGTGCTTTGGTTCCTCTGATCTGCCATTTCTCATGGCCCTGGGGAGATAGAGAGGTTTCAAGCTTTTATTGAAATTCACCAGATTCGCCTAATGCTCCTGACCCAACTCAGGGCAAGTAATTATGGCTAAATGGCAGATCACTGGTGCTTGCACTACATAAAATACTGTAGTGTATGTTCCTGTATAGTGGAGAAGGAAAAGCACTTAAAAACTTGAAGGTAGGACTTATTTATTAGACAGTAAAGTTGTCAAAATTTATTTGCTTTTTTCTATAGAAAGTTCTGATAACAACATTTATTTTGGGCCCACATCTGGACAAAATGTTGAAACAGTAATGTTTTTACTGAAAGCAAATTTGTCCTTTCTCAGAAAAAGTTTAACTTCAGTGTGGTTTGATATAACTGCGTCCCTTGGAACTGCTGTGGTGCCTCCTGAGGGCGATACATCATGTTTCTCAGTCAACGGAGTTCCCAGCCAGCATCCTGTGATGTTTTGTGGCCATCTGACTCTCAAAGTACACTGCAAAAATTTAATGAGAGAGACAATTATGATGCATTATGGGAGTATGATGTGTATAAATTAAAATGTCCACAAGGCACATAGTAACTTTTGTGGACATAAATAAAAGCTGAACTACCCCATCATGCAATGTTTTAATTCAGTTTGACAAACCAAAGTATTTCAATTTAGACTGAGCTAATTCAAAACAAAGCATTTTATTTTTCCCAATAGGGAACTCCAGCAAAATGCCAAAGGGAAATTCAGAGATCTTAAAGACTACCTTTCCATTCAGAAAAAGATATTCATGGGAAATATCTGACCCCCTATAATACATACTCAATTTCCACATATCTGTATAAATATATAGATAAATATATTATCACAAATAAAGAAATATAAGACAGAACTGTTAAATATAGCTTAATGTGCTTAATGTAGTGCTGGTGATATTTAAATTACAGTTTGATGTATAATACCCAAGGAGCAAGTTAGACAGAGGAAGTCATAGAGCATTTATTTCTAATCCCTATGTGGTTGAATCTACCTATATGTTGCAAGCTCAGCTAACTGGAAGATATATTTCTTAGTTTCTTGGGAAGACAGGAAGAGAGAACTGAGAGGAAAAGATGATGCATTTCATCTCAGCCTTGATGTGTTCACAGCACTGACAGGCTCTCTATTGCTTCATCATTACCCTGTAATACTCCTAGCAATTGGGAAACATCTCATTACTTCTGCATAGTTTTCTGGCTTCCTGTTTTACAAGAGGAAATTTGTTTTCCTGAGACAGAGCTCTGCTATTGCCTTGTGGCAGAAATCTAGTGTTTATGTATTGCTGGCAAATGCCTATGTGCACCTTCTGTAATACCACTGTTTACTGGGAAAGATTTCACTTAATGGAAGATGCATTTTTTTTCATTTTTGGCTTCTAGAATTTTTTTTTTCCAGAAGGATTTCTGTTTTCTGGAAACCAAAATCCTATTTATGCCTCAGAGCAGAGTCTTCTCAGGAATCTGTGCCATCAGAGGTGGAAAGGTGTGGATAGCATCAAATACAAATATCTCTAAGTTTTTAATGAGATTTCACCATGGGAAAAGTGTGAAATTACACTCTTGTTATTTCAGGAAGCGTGAGTCATTTCAAGCTGTTTCAGACATAAAATAATGGCAAAGCAGCTTTAGAAATTGATGGTAACTCTTCTCACAGTGACATTGCTTGCCACTTGCAGCTGCAGCAGGTTTTCTGTAAGAAATGCAGTGTTAATACAGGCTCTGATGCAAGAGAGCCCCCCACCACATCAGCTCTGCCAGCTGGATCTCACTTCCCACAGCAGCAAGGAGTCCTGCAGGAGGGGATATTTCTGGGTGACAGCTGAGCCATGGGGGTTGCAAGCAGCAACGGTGTTATACGACTGTGCAGATTCAGAGAGGGGGCACACAGAGGGAGCCATGTCCAATCTTCCCCGTGCTTTTCAGACCCCCACCTGGCTGTGATGGCCTATGACTATGCCGCCACAGCTTGTGACTGTGAGCTGCTTCTTGAGAAGCAAACTGGACTGCCCATTTTCCATTCCTCATTTTGCTCATTCAGTTGCAGGGTCTGACTTGCTGGCTCTGCCTCAGCTGTCTGCTCGGAGTTATCCATCCCCGTGACCTTTCTAGAGTCTCTGCCTTACAGGATGTGTGCCTGACCTCCCCAGGCTGGAAGGAGCTTTCCATTCTGTGTTGCTAGATGCATGCCACAACATTTGAGTTTATTTGAGTCTGTTTTTGCTCGAAGGCTCCCGTTCTACCAGGTGATCGAGACTGCATCAATAGTCTGAAGGAGTGCCCTCTCCTCCCCATCCTATACCACACCACCAACTTTGTCTGCCCCACAAACTGTGAGTTTATACTTCTCACAGCATCCTGAAGTGACACGCTTATTCCTGTTGGCCAAGATGGCATGTCTGGCGTTTCCACTCAAAAGTATCACTGTAGAATATGAGCTGAAAATAAACAGGGTAACAGCTGACAAAAGAAGCTGGAAAACATTGTCTCTGGAAGAGGAATAGCAAATGCATTGTATTGTAAAACACAGGGCAAAAACACTCCAGGAGATATGGATACAGCTTCAGTACTCAGTCAAGGGCACTAATAGCGTTTATGTATATAGGGGCAACAAGGTCTCATGAATCTTCTAAAGGGACACCACCATTCAGGGAGAGACAAGTCTGTGCAGTGCAAGTTGCCTTTTCCCAGTGTCCTGAGCCCTTGCTACATGACAGCATCACCATCTGTAGCTGCAATTTTGAGCTACAAATAGCATCAAACATTTTTTCCTTCCTCCCTGCCCACTATGCCATTCACGCTACCAATGTCTACTGCAGACCCATCGAGTCCTTATCCCATTTACCCTCCTCCTTCCCTATATTTGTGCCAAACTTATTTTGAGCTCATTTATGTGAGACATTAATCATAGTGTGGTTAGTCATTTAAAAATAAAAAGAATTACTGGTCTGAGGACGTGACAAGTCATTTCCAGCTACTGAACAACTTGGCAAAGGATTTTTTTTCTCTTTGGTTGAAAATATTCTAGATACACCAGGGAGGTATTTTATCTGTGTGTTTGTATAAAGAGAACATGTAAATGTGTCAGAGGGGCGACATGGGAAACAGCCAACTCCTGAGCAGTTGCTAAAAGATGACACTTTGTAAACTATGTTGATAACCCTCTGTGGGTGGAATAGCAAAAGCTTAATTAGTATTGAAATATATTAGGAGAAGGCTTATTTTTATAGTTCAGGAGGGAGCCTGCAGCAGCTTCTTGGCCTTTACCTCTTGTGCAGAAGTACCATGTCTCAACTCCATAGGAAGGTGAGAGGCTTGACAGGGAATGTGGTGAACCACAGTTTTCCATGACTTGGCCCTGTTCAGTTCAGACAACATTCTTGATGACTTCTAGGAAGGGCAAAAGTCACGCTTGCAATTTCTGGGATCTAAACTAAAAAGAAGTAGATACCCTTGTCCTCTGAGAAAGAACCTCAACTATGAGGTATCTCAGCTCAGTTTGCTGCCGGCTCCTCGAGTAACCTTGGGAAAGTAATTGAATCTTTTTGTACTTCACCTCTGTGCTGGCAAAGGACAATAGCAGCAACAGCTGAGACACAAATAGCTTTCCCACCTTGTCAATATTTTTTGCTTTTAACATATGTTTTGCTTTTTGCATTAAGGCATGCCCCAAACCTTTTAAACTTAACTACAGAAGGACAGCGATCTTTGATGAAGTAGCTGTAAGAGCATGCTAGGATAAGGACATGGACCTCTTGGAGTGGGTCCAGAGGAGGGCCACACATGATCAGAGAGCTGGAGCACTTCTCTTACAAGGACTGGCTGAGAGAGTTGGGGTTCTTCAGCCTGGAGAAGAGAAGGCCGCAGGGAAACCTATGGCCTCATTTAGTACCTGAAGGGGTCCTACAAGAAAGCTGGATAGGGACTGTTTACAAGGGCAGGCAGTGATAGGAGGAGGGGCAATGGTTTTAAACTGGAAGAGGGGAGATTTATATTAGACATTAGGAAGAAGTTCTTCAGTATGAGGTTGGCGGAACACTGGAAGAGGTTGCTCAGAGAGGTGGTGGAAGCCCCACCCCTGAAGACATTGAAGGTCAGGCTTGACTGGGCTCTGAGCAACCTGATCTAGTAACAATGTCCCTGCTTACTGCAAAGGGGGGTTGGACCAGATGACCTTTAAAGGTCCCTTTGCAACCCAACACATTCTATGATTCTGTGGTTCACCTAGCATGTGAGAGGCTCAAGACTAAGTTAGAAGTCTAACTCAGACACCTGAGTCCAGCTCTTTAAATATTAATACCTTATCTGCCAGGCCCTTGGCTATTCTAGGTCAGGTCAGCCTCACTCTAGGGTGACCCTTCTTCTTTCAGATAAAGATTTTTCATTAAAAATAAGTCTGGGCCTGCAAAAATTAGTACTTTCCGGATAAGAAGCTGTTCTACTCGAATATTTTTTCCCATTCCAGATAATATTTTGCAGCTTCCACTTTGGACGAGTCTCATCTGGTAGTTTGGGTTTTCGATGATGCTTCATTTGAAGTGAATGGAAAATATACCATAAACTCTTTGTTGCTAGTGGCATTTAAATATTGCACTTATCTGAGGCTGTCACTCATGTCTTGTGGGAGATCCCTTGGTTTTACTGCAGAAAAGAAGATAAATAACAAATTAGTAATAGCAAAACTGAACAATGAAAGCTGTTTGCTGAGAGCCATATGGGAGCACTGTTGTGGATGCCTCTTCTGCTGTGTGAAAAGTCAGAGACGGCATAGCTGAATGGGAAAATATGATGAGTTAACCTTTGTATAGCATCAGAGAAAGAAGCCTAAAAATAGCCCAAATCTCCTTTCTCCACTTAATTAAATAAATCATCTTTCCAAGGAGAACTGACACTTTGCAACCTCACAGTCATATTTATAGGAGGTGGTAATATTTTGCAAGAACTGTCTAAGCTGGGAGGGAAGTAATTGATCTGGAGGGCCACAACGGATTGGTGATGACTGATTTACACTACAACATGGTGAACTGAGATTAAATAGCAGAAACTTTATAAAAATGTCAGCTGAGCAAGAGAAAAGGCTTTGAGGAAGTGTGAGGGATTCAGAGAGCTTGGGGCGCATCAGGTCAAGGCTTGTGATCTCTCCCGACATAGGGCTTCTCCAGCAATCCAAGACATCAGTACAGGAGATGCTTGCAGCCTTAAGGGATACTAAAGGCACATCCTGACTGCTCTCTCTGATGCTCTAGCTCTGCCTTCTTGCACAGCGTGGACATGATGTGGTGACACATTGTCACAGGCTGTTTTACTAGTGCTTGAGAATCTGACCTTGGGCTACCCACAATAAGGCTTCTGAGCTACCGGTGTTGGTGCGGTCTGGATGACTGTCAGCTGTAGGAAGAGCTGAGCAAATGCCCTGGGTGCACCCAGCCAATGTCGATGCTGTACAGACAAGACTAGCAACAGTTTTGCTGTTACCTTCAGAAGGCTCCATCCCATCTCTACCTCATATGGAGTCACACAGATGGTTGTTCTGGGCCAGAATTCCCAACTCTTCAGCAAAACCACTTCAGTAAATTAGACAAAAAGCTGCCCTGCATGACACCTCTCTGTGGGTGTCCTGTTCCCTGAAGCCTGTGTAGCTCTGAATGCGTCTCATCATAACAAACAGCTCCCGTGTTTCCACTACAGCTTGGAACGTAAATGAAGAGAAAACCAGCCATGCCCAGGGAAAGGAAGCCCACAAGAAGTTTTGGATGTAAGGGAAATATAAATGTCAGTGTACTGTACTCTGACAAGAAACACTACTCTGAGCCACATATATCTGACCTCCTTTCCGTTTTTTAAGATCCTCTCTAGGCCAGCTGACAGCATTGTGTTTTAATAACAGCCATGCGTTGTCAGACACCCACTGCCCAAAATGGGGTGCTGAGGAACCCATCAGTTCTAAGGAGCAAGAGGGTTTTCTTATGTGATGGGAATCACGTATTCAAGCCTATTTCTTAGTCAGGGAGGAGGCTGAAGACAAATTTTGCCTTAGCTGTTAAAAGCATCCAGCTGTATTAGAAATTGTTGCTAGAGTACAGGCAATATTTTACAGCCTGTAAAATCCTTCTCCTGGGGAATTTCAACAGTGGGAATTTGCTTTCCTGTGTTTTCATGCCCTTCTGCCATACACACTGGAGGGAGAAGTAAGTTTTCAGGGATCAGGGCATATTAAAACAGTCAAGAAAACGTCTACATCTCTCCTGCTTTCTCTCTTTATAGTACTGTGTGAATGCTGCCTCCTAGAGATTCTCAGCCTCTCCCAAGTTTCATGGGTATCTCCGTTTGAGGAATTAAATTGCTGCTGCAGCTGTTAACTCCTCCTTCTTATTTTTCACTTTCAGTTCCTGCTCAGTGATGTGATAAACAGGAGTGAATGCAAGTGTTCATCATCAAAGCCATAAAACCTTTTAAAGAGATATGAGAGTGCCATACTTTAGCCATAGCATTTCTCATCCTGCAAATAAGCCTGCCAAACCAAAGGTCCAGGTCGTTTGGGGAGGAAGAATGAAGGGCTGTAGCTGGTAATTTGTGAGCAGTGGTCAGGGCGGCATTTCTGTTTGTCAAGCTGGTCCCTCAGAAGACCACTGCCAGGGACAATGCACTCAAGGATTTCCTGCTTCATAGTGATAGGAAGGAGTCAGGCTGGAAGAGGTGGATCCATTGGCTTATTTGGAAAGTTCCCTGCACCCTGCAAAAGGTACAGATTTACTTATGGGAAGGCAGTCATGTGCCTTGCAAGACTGGTAGCAGAAAAAAAATTCTGTGGATTTCCTCTGTTATCACCCAACTCTTAATCATGTTCAGAGAGATACTCCAAGCTTGTGCTTAGCAGATAGAGTATCCAGTTGCCACTTGGACTTCTGAGAACCCACTCTGTTGTGGCAAGTACAGGCCATGATTAGTGCTAACCGTACCATGAAGTGGTTGCAAGCCAAATTAAAACATGTCATATGGATAGCCACTAATGTGATTGTTTTGGGTTTTTGGGAAGAGAGCAAAGAGAAGAGCAAATGCAGCACAAGGGAATCCCAGAGAGACCAAAAGACTCAAGCATTTGTACCTTCCAGCTGGAAAGTTAAGTTGTTGAAAGGAGACTGAGGTTTTAAAGAAGCTGAGTAAAATCTGACAGGCTGATAAATATAGTTTGTATTTTTGTTCCATCTCCAGCAGCACCCATGTTATTCCCAGCATGCTCCTGACTTCGACCTCAGCCTCCATCTGCCTTCTCAAGGTATATCAACTCATTGTGTCAGCTAGCTCAGAGTCACAGAAGTGCACAGCACTGCTAACCTGCTGCAGCAATCTTACATGGCAGCAGTCAAATTTGGCCATATTCCTTTACCTACATTTATCTGAGTGACAGCCTTTGCCCTGCCTTCCACAGCAAATGCCTTTAGCGACCAATTCAACACCCAGTGGCATGTCCTGGGGGTAACTTCAGAAGCAGTTGGATCAAATTGTTAGGGTAGGATTCACCATGTCTAATTTCAGTTGCCTACGAGGAAGCAGTTTATGACTCAGTGGGTTGCCCTGGGTCCTCTTAACAGTCACAAAGAGAAAGAAACACTTTTAGGACATAATCTATTTCATTCATTTTAGATATTGGCATTACAATGACATAACTGGCACTCTGTAAAGGAAGACAATGCATCCAGACATCTAACTCAGTGGAAGATGCCCACATGTGGTTAGCTGCATCCCATGTGTTGTAGGAAAGAGTCCATAATACCTGCTCACATTCAAAATTTGTACTGTCCAAAGCACTCTGCTAAAACCAGCAAAGTTCTTCACATGATGAGATCATACTCACCTTATGTGGTTCTTAGTTACTGCTTGAAACCTGAAGAAATCATAAACTGTAAGTGCAAGAAACTCTTTGGAACAACATCAACCTTATTGCACAAGAGCATCTTCAGTAGGTGAAAACCCAGCTTCCACTCACAGCTTCTGGCTGATGGTTCCAGGCTCTTAATTCCTGCACTACTTAAAAACTTCATAAAAGCTCTGTGAAATAACAATGGATACAATAATGGAAAAGAGAAAAGCCAGGATTTGCTAGGAAATATGGTTTGAATTGTTTATGCTAAAGCACAGGCAAATGTTTTGCTGAAGCAAGGCAGAATAAGCCTACAGCTAGTATTTAAAATACCCGAAGTGACTAAAGAGTATTTGACCCAGCAAGATTGCACCTTGAGGTTATTAGCAGCTCAATGTCTAGAAACTGATTAGATGCAAATATGAAATTAAATAGCTTATTTTCATTGCAAGGAGCACAAGCGATTTTATGTGAATTGGTTGAGTTTCTTGAAATTCTTACATTTCTTACAGGAGGAAGTGATATTTTTAGCAAGAATACATAGTACTTGTAACACTGTAAGTAGTGAATTTGTCCAGAGTGTTATGTTACAGAAAAATCAAGGAAAATATATCTGTATTGAATTTGACAGGCGAGGACTTTTCTATCTTCCATGACTCCAATTATTTCACTTGAATTTGATCAGAATGAAAAAGCCACAGGAGACTTAGAACTGACTAAAGACTCACATCTTCCAACAGTTATGTGGAATGTCTCAAGATACTTAGAAATCTGAGCATCACTTCAGTGTTTAACAACTGGGGATTTTGATGCTAACGTGTAAACTGTTGGTTCATTCTGGCGTACAGCACCAGATAGTTGTGGTCCACTCTGGTCTGACTAATGGTGCCTTCTCTACATCCTGATCTTTTGCTGTTGTAGTACCTATGCTACTGGTGGCTAAACATGTGGAATCCTCAATATATTAAGACCTGAATAGAATCATAGAATTATAGAATAATTAGAGTAAGTGAGAGTTGGAAGAGACCTGTAAGGATCATTAAGTCCAACTTCCATACAGACCATTTATTTATATACTTGATTTGATTCTATACCATCTCTTATCTGGAGGTGATGCAGTCTCTTTGCAGTTGAAAGGACCTGGAAATGGCACAGCTGCCTAGGTCACTTCCCTAGAGAGTGCATGCTACTTTCCTACATGCACATACACATGGTCCACACTATGAAAACGAAAGATAAGCAGTCCACGTACACTGCACCCTAGCTATTGATTGTGTGGGAAGGAGCATTGCAGGTGACAGTAAATTACAGCTGAGTTCCAGTGTTTTTGACAGGAGGTGTATGGTGTGACACTGCACTGGATGGGGCCTTGTAACCAAGAGAGCAGCACTAGGCTCTAAAAGACCCCCCTGTCTCAGCCTTGAGAGATATCTGTGCTCTGTTCCTGCTCTGCTCTGACTCCCTGCTGGTGTAGACCATGCTGTCTCCGCTGGGCTTGCTGTGGTGGTGCCAAGAACAGAGTCCCAGGGCCACCACACCCTCCTTCAGCCCCAGACATGGAGAACAAGGCACACTACTGAGTCAGCCACTTGCTCTGGCCTTTGGTTTAAGGCTTGCAAAATTAAAGGTCTCTCAACTGTGTTGACAGCTGGATCTGTTTTGGTTATGACTACCCTCTGGCATCACACTGCTTTTCTGATTATTCTGATGAGATTACACTAAACAAAACTCAGCTGAATTTTTCAGACTACAAACAGCTTTGTGAAACCAGAGTGACCCTACCACACAACACTGGTTGACTACCATCATTCATTCTCAAAAGCCTGCTTCAGACAGGACCACGTATGTTTGATACACCCTTTCCAAACAGCAGGACTTATTCTTGGGAGCACACAACACCCTGGGTCTGTATTAAATACTCATTGTTAGAGCCCACAGGCCTCAATAAATATGTCCCAATTTTCAGCTTGCCGTTTTGAAGGAAACAATGTCAATTGCATAGATAAAGCTAGGAAAAAATTGTCTCACACTTCATCTGCCTATGATTAACAAATCATACCCTGAACTGAGTCTGGAGAAAGGGCACCTGCCAGCCTGCCTGTTTTGGGAGCTCCTGGAAAAGAAATATGTCTTGAAACCCCTGTGTAAAGCTTGGTATTGCACACCATTGCTCCAAGTGCTCCTCTACACAGGGACAAGTGGCACAGCCACCTCTTTCCCACCAGCATGGAAACCTGTGGACCTTCACACTGAAGCCCTTTCCCCATCTTGCATCTCTGTGGGAAGCCAGTGTGGGAGGTCTTGGTGTGCTACAGTCGAACACGCCTGCTGCCTGCAGCAAGCTCTACCCAGCATTTATTTCTTGGACTGCCTCTGGCATTATTCAGCTAGATCCCTGCCTGGTGGAGACAAGCATGTGGACATGAGGGAGCAGGCTGAAAATCAGTCACAGTAAAGTTCGCTGGTGAGAGGAGCACCACAGGAAAAAAACGGAGAACACACCAAAGAGGTAGGGGACTGATAAAGCAGCATGTTTTACTGAGAGAAAACTAAACCAGCTTCAGAGTCTCAGCTCTCAGTTTTAAGGAATTCTGCAATACCACTGAAAAGGACATATAGTGAGAAGCAGAGTCTTCTACCCCATCTCTGCAGTGCTGCTTCTCTGCGAGGTTAAGTGGGCAAAAGCAGCTTACAGTCTTGACAACAAGGCATGGATTTTGCAGGAGATGAGAATGGCCCCTGATGGAGTGACCTTCAGAGTGAAACTGTTTTCTTTTGCCTTTCTTGATAGGAAGGAAGGAAGGAAGGAAGGAAGGAAGGAAGGAAGGAAGGAAGGAAGGAAGGAAGGAAGGAAGGAAGGAAGGA
>NW_010209038.1:141426-172309 GCF_000695765.1 Mesitornis unicolor
GAGAGGGAGAAAGGAAGGGAGGGAGGGGTGGAAATGAAAAAAGGTGAGAGGAAAGGTTAATAATTATAATGAAAGCATAAGGAAAAAAGCCTGTAAGCATGATTACAGAACTACGTGTCGCCTTATTGGTTTGTGCAGAGTTCTGTTTAAAAGCCTAGAGAGACCAGTAACCCACTGCAGAAGGAATAAGTAATTGGAAGACAATTTCCTTGCTCACAGGTAGTAGTATGCTGATTCTTCTTTCTTCAACTATTCCTCAAACTTACGCTATGTTCATTGCTTCTACTCATTTGTGCTCCTTTGCACTGTAAACCAGGAGGACAACTTCACTGCATAGACAAGGGGAGAACTTTGGTCCACTCTGAAATTTTGCCATGTCTAGTGAAAAAGGTTTAAATAGTGACAGAAGCTTTACAGCACAACACAGGCAGAGAAACAAGACACTCCATCTTGGGGAGATGACACATGCCAACTTCTAGGCTTGTTATTGATGTCCTATCAGATACAACCACACCGGATTATCCTGGCAGGAATGGTAGCATGGGGCACAGAAGGTGCAAACAGTCATTTTAACACACCACAGGAACACATGCACTCACACACTTCACATTTTGAGGATGTTATCATGCAGAAGGGAAACCTATCCGCTAAAGAGTGACATAAAGCATTTGTAAACTTCTCAGCACATGCCTGCCCCAGGGATTTTTATACCAACAAGCTACTTCTTCAAAACAAAGGAGGGAAGCTCAGACAAGTATTTATTTGGCACACACCTGCTTAAAATGCAAGTTTTGCTGCCAAAGCGCCAGATTCAGGAAAAGACAAGAAGTAATAAAAGTCAAGAACTTTTGAACGGAAGTCCTTGAAAAGCAAAGACTCATGAAACCGCAATGGCTCTGAGTAAATGTCTTGTCTGAATGCTAATTCTTTCCACTGAAAAAGTACATATAACACTAACAATAGCAACAAGGAAAAACATGCATGCTTTAAACAAACAAACAAAAAGCCTCCAAAACCACCCCCAACCTTGATGCTGGAATACAGTTACTTGGGTATATATTCCCAAGGAGAAGTTTTTATCAGCCACTGGTTAGATTACATTTTCTCAAATAAATAAACTGTATGTGTGTGACTTTCTATCACTTCATGAAAACAAAGTTATGTAAAAGCTGGTTATTTGCAGCATAACCTTTCGGAAGAAACATCAGCTGATGTCAGGTAATTATTTGTCACCCGAATCTAATACTTTCCACCCCGTGCCAAGTCATTTTCATGGGATCTGCAGGGTGTGATGTGGATCAGAAATACCTTCACTATCCGTCACTGCTGAAAATCACTGGAGCTGGATCCATCTGCCTCTGTTTACCCAGCAACCAGAGTCGTGTTGCTAATGTGAAGGTCGCCCCATGTGAACCCATCAATCAGCAAGCTGGCGTTTTCAGCCCTGTACCACTATCAGAAATAAGTCCAAGGGAACAGCTTTTAACCCTTCACTGTTTCTAAATGTCTAGATACATCTGTCCTTCGTGGAAGTGATTTTCAAAGTCATATCCAAAGTGACCTTCAATATGCAACTTAGAAACTGTACCTATGAGATTACCCCGTGACCTGACAATAATGTGATTTCTTTACTGAATATGTCACAATATCGATAGTCTAGCTGAGACATAACTGCTGGATTTAAATGTCAAGAAAACTCCTACAGTATACACTTAGTACATATACGAGCTATATTAAGAATATAGTTCAAATATTTCAACTCAAAATGCAACATTACATTTAATGACAGGTAGCTTTGATTTTCTATAAGGTTTAAGTATTTCCTGTATTTGTTAATTCCTAATTTGATTTTTTGAGGTCTATGTCAAGATTACAAATATAGTTAGCTGCTCAGTCATACTCTGAGGTAATGTGCTATGTGCCTGTTTGCTTTGTACAGACCCATGCCTTCACACTCCTTTTGTGATTAAAGCTAGTCAGACTAATTAATTAAAAAAAATATTTCTATTTCTAAATTGTCTGCGGACAGCATGGGATTTCCACTAATTTCTTTCTTGTCTGAAATTGTTCAATGGATGCTTTGTCTGTGCACACCTCAGACCATAAACTCTTCATAACTGAGCCGCAATGACTAATCTAGCCATTTCATGTTCCCAGTACTGGGCCTGGGAGTGTTGTGTGTGGGGGCGTGTTTAGAGCCCTGAACAGAGAAGAAAAGATTTTGAAAACGGTATGTGCTACAAAGATTCACAATTGCAAGATTTGCAGTAGCTTATCTTGGAGCTTGTGGAAAATAAAGTTACCTAAAAAATGCAAGATTTTCGTGTACCACTGAAGTGTATTCACCTCTGGGCAATAGTTCATAACAGTGGCTTAAATTTCCGAAGCGGTTGAGGGCAGACAGTAAAAAATATCCACTGAAAATGAGGGAGTTAATTTTGATTGGGGGCCGTCTACCTGCCCTAGGTGGACCCTGGCCTAAATGCTGACTTTATAAAATTTTAACTCTATGAAAGTGTCCTGAGGCATTCAGTTCAACAGCTGAGACAACTCAGGTTATGGCTTGAGCTAATAAAAGCTGGTCTTTTGAGCTAATAAAAGATGGTCTTTTAAGCAGTTCAACCTTGTTGTGTTCCTAGACTATTTGTGGGGAGACAGCTAACTAGGAAATAATCCATAGCGTTTCCCTGTGTCCTAGATTATTTCACTACTTATTTTTTATTTATTTGTCTGCTTTTGGTTTTTAATAAAACTGTTTTACAACATGTGCTCTTAAACAAGGCTTATAATACAAAATGGAGTGATCAGCTGAAAGTCACCTTGTTTAGAAAAAATAACACTATTTTTAGGTGATGCAGTTTTGTGAAAACTTCTGAGAAGTGTCTTACAGCATGTTTTTGCAGTGTCTGCCACTCATGTTTGTGACCATTAGTTTACATCAGTTCTCACCTGTATAGTTCCTCTAAAGCATTGCAGTGGGAATTATTTTGGCTTCTTAGGTGTTTTGTTGCTTACACAAAATCCAGTGACAAGTCATCAGAATGCCTGTGATGAGACAGTGGTCTCAGTGGCTTTCTGCAGCCGCAGAGATGACAGTGCAAAGTGCTAATATAAGTCAGTGATTAATGGGATATAAGAACCAAGATAGATTAGATGGGATTAGGCATGCATATGTTTCATTTAAATTAAAACCAACACCAAAAAAATTAATCCTTTGTTTTGTTGCCTTGCCAGAGAGACCAAGCTATTCCAAGTCACTCTTCGGCTTTCCAGTGGCAGGGAGTTTTCACTCAAAGAAGTCCTAGGTAGCCTGGCAAATCATGGTCTCTAGACCTGAACTCTTTCTGTCTACTACCTGTTTTAGACCTGTCACTGCAGCAGCAAAGATGGATAAAGGAAACAGCAGCAGGTTCCAGAGTGGCCCTAGCCATATTACATGTTACATAGGTGTAGACAAAGGTAGGATTTAAAATCAACCAACTCATGGAAGCAGTCAGTACCAATCCAGTAATAATGAAGTTTATATGGTGTTAACTCAAGATAGTGAAGAACTGTTGCTTTATTTTTTGTAAAAAAAAATTGAAAAAATATTAGTCAGTTGAGAATAATCTGTGCTACAGCAGCAGCAGTGGCTCAGCGTAGTTCTATTAAAACCAACCAAAATTCAAGCTGCATCGCAGATGTACTCACTGGGCCTCATTTTTCCACAGATGAAATGGTGCTCCGATGCATAGCAGAGTTTGCAGTTTGGAGGAATCTGTGGCTATGTGTTACCATACACTGGGACATCAAATGACCTCCTCATCATAGACTACTCCAAAGTTGTTGCTTCCCTGTAGGCCCACTAAGACAGTCCTTTTATGAGATGGAGTTTCCTGTTCTCCTGCTAGCTCATGCATCAACCTCAACAAAGCCTGGTCCATGCAAGCATAGTTTAAGCTCCCTCTTCCTTCATAAAACAAAACACAGTAGTAGTTGAGTATCTCCCTATTATTTATGTGGACACTTTAATTTGAAATAATACGAGATTTTATTAAAAAAAACCACCAACCTGTGTATTTTCTTTTTTGTGACAAATCATGCTCTCCCCTTTCCTGTTAGTGCTTGAATACCAAGTGACTTTAATTGAGTTGCTGAGATAAGGAATATGGAAGATTAGCGTGTTGCCTCAGAAGCAGCTCCTCACATGAGCAAGAGAAGCGTGCTTTGGCAATGGCCAAATAGATATTTTTCCCTTTGCCTGCTGCAAGGTTTTGGTAAGTCACTGCTAGGTCACAGCCCTTCACATTCAACACAGTGTAATCCAACATTTGATCCCACAAAAATACTGAGGGTTCTGTTCAGAGAAATATGGCTCAGCTAGAGAAAGGAGAACATCATTAAGCATTTTGGCTGGGTATCTGTACCATGGCTAATACAAAGAAGTTCATGGATGTGGACCAAGATGTCAGCCGCCTGTTCAGTGCAAAGACCCCATTGGCAAGTGTCTGTGTGAAGCAGAAAGCAGCAATGAACCAGCAGGCAGTGCCATGCATCTAGACCAAAGAACTGATACGCTGCCAACACTTCAGCAAAGGTCTCCTCCAAAGTTTTTTTTACCACAACTAGAAAGAGAAACAACAATATTTGTGAATGCAATACTGCTGAGCCCCATCTCGCTGGTGGTGTTCACAGGCATGCTTAGAAGATACGTACACTTGTCCATAATGCAATTCTGGTTTGAGTGCATCAAAGAAATGACGAGAAATTAACTCCACCTCCCTCTGCTCCAGCATATGAATTTTATCCTGGAGTTCTTTGCTGCCCCTGAGCACCCCTTTCCTGGAGAGCTGTGACAAGCATCATGAGAGCTGTGAGGGACACTCTGGAAGGGAATTGCACTGGGGTGCCTCAAGTCAGTGTGGAGGTAGCACAGCTGCAGGACAGCAGGGTCGCCAGCTCCCTCCATCTCCACTGTACCACCATGCCCTTTGCAGCCTGGAGAGAAGATGGCAGTAAAGGGAAGAGAGAGCCAAAGGAGCATTTAGAAGTGAATTAGATAAAAAGTTACTCTCCATGTGAACCTGTCAATCTTTTGTAGGGGATTAGGCCTGCTGGGGTGAGGAAGCCCAGGCGCGCGCGTGCCCCCGTGCGCGCGCACACACTTCCACATAGTATCGCTAAGGCCTTGAAGTTAATTATAGCTCTGAAATCTGACAGAGAAAAATTAGAGGGGAGAGGGACAGCTGCGGGATCCTGGGGTGTAGGCTCTGATTTCCAGTGTAATCTGCAGCCCACCAAAGATCTTCACTTTGGAAAAATAAAGTTCAACCATTTCTAGTCCCTGCCTGCTGCTTTTCCATTGCCTCATGTGTGCCTTGAGCCTCTGAACTCCTAGCAGGGTCCCCATAGCAGCAGTCTGGCCCATGCTAAGCAAGGATGGCTTGTGCCAATGAAAAATATATATAAATTGGGATTACTCAAACTCTTTTCTTTCTACCTTGCTTTTCTTTTTAGCTTATTGAGGGAGAGTAGTCAGGAAGGCTAGTGCTAGTTTCTTTCTACCAAGGTCTGCCTGCATATCTCTCCTAAATCTGGAATTGAAATGAAGCTGGCATGTTTTACACTTTTCCGATCACACTTAATTTGGCTTTTCTGGCCTCCAGAGCTTGAGTCTCCAGAAACAATCCTGTTGATCCCACGTTTTGAGGATAAGGATAATACAAGGTCTGTGTATTGCATCTGCTTCCCTTTGGAGCATGGGAGGCTTCAGGGGGTCTTGCTGCTCATCCCCACCCTGCTTACCTGCTTCCATGTTATGATCTTAGTTTAAAAAGAACTGAGACCCTGTAAGGCCATTGCAACATAAGCTGGAAGGGTAAGCAGAAAGATTACACAAAGCTGGGATCACTTTGTTTAAGGTTGGTGTTACAGCAGTCTGAGAGTCATTTTAATGTGTGCAGGCAAATAAAGCTCCTCAGAGGTCTAAAGTACAGTCAGGAGTTGAGACAGGGTCTCCACTATACCATTGTTGGAGGCAGTGGAACTTTTAATGCATCTTGGAAGGACAAAGAAGTTCCAGTGAACTGGAAAATGTTAGTGATGTGCCAATGTTTGGAGAGTAAATGTGGTGGGGAATTATAGGCTGCTTAGCTTGACAACAACCTGAGGCAAAAATCATGTACTGGCTGATCAGAAGATGGAAAATCCTACACAACTTTAATACCTGCTTTAAGTTAGGAATTTCTCTTAGCAGTTCCTTCTTTAGTGTTACCATTGTTTACCAGTATTTTCCAAGGAAGATTAATTTAAAACAACCATACCAGATTAATACCTTGCTGTACTACTAGAAACATATTAAACACGATTCATCTTCAATCTAAGAATAAAGTGCAAACCTCATGCAAACCCAGACCCCAGAATCTGCCCCAGCTCATTAGGAGTTAACCACAATGCAAAATGCCACATTCCTTTTGAAATCTATGACAAAGTATTTTTAAGTAGTATAATTATAGTTAACTGAATTCTCATGTCCCCATTCACAGCCACTCATCCAGGATACACTACAACTTCCTAGACTTCTTTTGGGTAACAGAAACATGGTTGACCAAGCAGCTATCTTTAGGGTACAGGTGAAGCGGCTGAACACATTATCAAACCCATTTCCTTTAACTAAACTTTCAATAGAGCTTAGCTGGCACAACATTAATCAGAGCTAACCTGCTGCAATGTAAAACAGGCAGGTTAGGTAAAATTACCACTAGCAGCAACTTCGGCTATGTAAGTCTGCCTTTGCCCTCACACAAAGATCATTGCCACAACCTGGTTTGCCAGCTCTCTGGAGTAGATAGTAAGCAGCAGCGTGGAGGCAAAGATAGGTCAAATTGCTCGAAGCCTTGTACAGCTGTGTTTTGAAATCCTCCAACGGTGGAGATATTAGGAAAGCCTAAGATGACATTTTTTCCTGGATAGCTAGGCCCATCACAAATTCTCATTCACCTTTGAGGAGAAAATGTTCCCTTTGCTGGACTCCTAAGAATAAAATCTTCTATATCGATATACTGATGTATAGCCTCTTCTGTATTCTGCTGACTTTGCATAACAATCCCTTTCCTGTTAATCCATGCCTGGGGTCATGCCCCAGGGGACACAGTTACAGTAACCTAACATCACCACCCACATGGGCTTTGCAGGTCCCGCTTGATGACTCATTGACTCTGGGTCAAAAGTTTTTTCTTGCAGATGATAATAGCAAGGCAAGAAGCCTTGGTTCCAGTTGTGATTGCATAGCTAGGTGATGGTGGACGGCACACGTCACCTATCCATACAGTTCCAACTTTAATGCAGTCACTGCAAGAGCTGGCCAGTTAGGTGGTTTCACCTCTCAAGAATGCTTTGGGATTGCCAGACGGAGCCTCTAGTGAAAGACAAAACACCGTAAGTCTGATTCTCAAATAACTCACCTCTTTGTGTAGCTCAAGAGAAAAACTGCTGAAGGTGTAAAGACAACCTTAGCAAATCTGGTGCCGTAGGGCTGCTATTAGGACCACTGAACTACCCACAGGGAGCCACAGTTCCCAGAAAGGCAAGTCTATGATGTGTCCAGAGGCAAATCAGGGCTGTGCACACCTTTGTTGCATTGAAACATTGCTTTGGAGGCCTCAGTTAGCGGGCAATGCTGAGACTAGGTCCAGAGTGCTGACAGACCCTATAGCCACAAAGCTGCTTAAGCACTTGCTGTTTTCTCTATCAGGGCAGAAATTACTCCCTGTTTAACTGTTTACACCACAGCCTAGAGAGAATGTAGTCTGAGAAAGTACCAAGTATTATAACACCACAGTCATCCCACAGCTCAGCTGCTCTCATTTCTGCTTGTCTTTGTTTCCTTCCCTTCCCCTCAACTCTGTCATTCTCCTTGCTTATCCACCACCCATTCATTTTATCTTCTTGGTATTTTTTTCTTCTATGCCTTCTTTTTACTCTCTTTCTCTGAACTATTTCTCCATCCCTCCCCCTGCCCTGCATTTTCTGGCAGAGTTTTGGACTCCGAGTTCAGTTTTATTCTTCCCTGGAGAAATGACTTAATGCCTTGGCTCTAATGAGCAGTTTGCTAACTGTGAGCCCTTGCTGCTTAGTCTGTGTGGAGATGTGCATGCCAGTAATTGGGAGCCCCATTTTTCTTCTGCTTTGCTTTTCTTCTCCCCCTCCCCTTCTCTTCTTTTCCCCAGTCTCATTTAGCCGTATGATCACTGAAGAAAGCAAAGTCAGATGACTTGGTAAGACCTTTTGTATTAGATCACTGCTGCTCAGGTGCAAAAGAGAACAAGCTCAACAGCTCAGGGAGCACAGACTGCAACAGGAATGAGCCTCCCAAGTATATATAAGGTTTCCCCTGTGGGGATATTTTCCCATTTATTTTTCAAGCAGATTAAGCTGCCCATGGATTGCATATGCTCTGCAGTGTGGACACTGCTTTGGGATGTCATCTGTGGAGGTATGTGTCAGCTGAGCCCTGCTTTCCCAGAGCTTTGGTTGGCTGAAGCCAGTCCATTCACCAACAACTTTCCAGTGTTCCCAGCTCTGACCAATTCCCCTCTACCTCATAAACACAGGATTTCTCTAAGTTTTAGAGGCCCTCGAGTGCCCTAACTTGATCTGATCCGTTCAACCACTTCCTGTAAACAGACATTTATGTTAATTTTAGTGGCCACCAGGGTCCTTTCTCTATTCAAAGCAAACCTTTGCTCCCAAACGTCTAGACTTTGACCTCCCTTCTTCCCAGCTTTCATGTTCAAACTCTGCTGTGCTTTCCACTCCAGTGTTTGCCTCTGAAGTGCCTGATCCAGCCACTCTGGTTCCTTTTTGCAGTCTTCACAGCTGCTGAACACCCTACTTGTGAGATGTGAGAAGACGCCAGCAGAGTGGTAGTCAGCAGGACTTTCTTGTGCAAAGTATTCACAAGGCACCCCACCAGCAAGAGGCCAGGTTTCAGTGTATTGCAGGTCTCAATAAAACATAGGCTGAGAATACAGAAGGGATTCTTGGCTGCAGCTGGCAGAAGGTGACAGACTTTCAAAGTCATTTTAGTGCTTGAAGAAGCACAAGAACACAAAGTTTCATGATGAAAAAGCCACTGATGTTTCTAAAGCTGTAGTTCACGTGTCACCAAACCACAGAATTAGCCACATCCCAGAGGCATGGATGGCCTTTTCAAAGTCATCTGGTGGCTGCTGTCCTGTAACAAAGGGCATCCTCCTCCTGCCCACATTCTTGGGATCCACCAGGGTCTAATGCTTGGTGAAACTGTGTGTGCACCACCCATATGATTGGCCACTGTGTCAGTGCTAGCACCAGAAGCTATCCACAAAATCTAACTAGCCTTTGTTCTTCATTGTGTGCCATATCATGATTGCATCCAAGTACCTGATTTGTTGTCTAGGCTGGGAGCCATATGCAGGACCTTTATTCTAGGTGTGTTCCCAAGAGCTATACATGAAAACAATCAGTATTTCTTTAGTGCACAGCCTGGACTCTTGTCTTGAAAGTTCAGTTTTTCCTTGTGTCATTCAATACCACATCCTCCCTTCCAAGCCATAAGTTGATAACAAGACATAAAGACATTGATTCATTAATAGAATGCATAATTAAAAACATTATACTCAACCTATAAGCTAAGCTGATTATGAGTGGTCAGTTAGGGCTACAAAGTCCCTTTCACTCATATTTGGCTCTAAGTTTAACCAAGATGTCAGTGATGTTGATATCAGGAGAGAGTCAACTCTTTTGTTCTAGTGATTCTACATCTGAGGGCTACTGCACCTCAGACTGCTGCTGCTATTTCTTGTTTCTTTATATCTCATTCTTTTTGGAAATCGGATAAAGTGACTGCTGTCCACCTACACACTCAGCCCATCACAGGTGATGACCTAATATCATCATGGATTAGTGCATAATTTTCAAGAAGTGGAGGCGGTTTTCAACACCATGAATCCCTCTCTTTTTTCCCCCTTTATTTGTTTTTGTTGGTTTGTTTTTTTCACTTTGGCAAATTTCTAGTATCTCTGACATCAGCTTCTAATTGTTTGGGCCATTCTTGGCTTTAGTTTTCTACTCAGCAAAACATCAGAGGGTGACAAGCCACATGGACAATCTGCAATTTAACAGAACTAAATATGGATCAGAGTCTGACTAAGCAGCATTCTTTAGTTATTTTTACACCATTTCACATCCATCTGTTGTATTGGGAATAATAGTAATTAGTAGTTCATGTCCAAACTCCAGATTCACTTGCAACTGCTTGGACTCATGGCCACAGATTGCCACTAATTTATAAGACCTCACCGCATCAGTAATGCCATGTAAAAGAAAATTAGATTTGACAGCTTCTTAAATTGCAATAGCATACACTAAGTGTGTCTTATGTTGGTTAGAATCGTCGTGCAGAACAAGTACATAGTGTTTTTGCGGATAAAACAAATAAACGTGCTTACTTTTCCCCATGGAGCAATTATTATTTTGCTGAGGGAAATGTCTCCCTGCTGTTTTATACTTTTAAATAATACGGATTTTTTTTTCCCTGTAGTACAGTAGGACTCAATAACCTCACACCTTTAAAGAAAATTCCACCTTGTGATGAGATCTTACCCTCAAACTTATGTGGGGGGCTGTCCTAGCCATTCTCAGCTAGTCATAGTTTGAAGAGTATCCCAGCTGTACCTCTAGCAGTCAGACTCTGTGTTTAATCTGAGAGCTACCATGTTTTTGTTTTTACTTTGTTTTGTTTTAAACCAAATATTATGTATGCTGTCTAGTTTAGAATTTTGCTCCACTGTTCTTCGACTTAAACATCTCTGAAACCACTCAGTCTTTCCCAGATTTGTCTTTAATCTTCAAATTTTACTCTTGTACCTAAAAAAGAAATGTCTGTGTAGTGTACAGCATGAGAGGTTACTGGGTCCTTTTTGGCAATGTTAGGAAGGTTTTATGGTCAGTTCAGCTAACACTGGCCTCCCATAAATAAAGAAGTGAAATTTTACACCTGTGGACTGGGGCCAAAGCCGCCTTCTCTATTTGAACATGCTGACGCTCTGTTTTTGTTGGTGTGTGTGTGACACACAAACCACCGGTCTCCAACTCTGACCACACTTGTATAGGAAAGCCATACTGATACCCTCCTTAGAGGCATCTGTGGCCAACTTTCTTTTTCATTTACTGTTATAGCTTCCCAGGACTCCAGCCTCTTTCATTAACCCCTTCAGCTTTACCAGCTGTTGAAAGTTCGCACTCTGTATTCTGGACATCTCTCAGTGGTCATTTCGTATGTTCCTTTCTGAACTTCATGAGCACATCAGCCTTGACTACTTTCTTTGAGCCTTCTTCCATTGCACGGATTTGTTGATCAGCCACACACTGCATGCCTCTGATTTCAGTTGCTACTTCAAGTAAATGAGCTAGTTGCAAACTTTTCTATGCACTTCACTGGTCCAAGAAATCTCTGTGGCTTCCTCTTGGGGCAGGAATACCGGTGTTTTTCTGACCACCCTGAGATCCATTGTCCCATCTTACTGCTTTAATCTCTCTCCCCGCTCTTTTTTACACTACAAAGAATTTATATCTGTAATTTTCTCAGTTTTACTTCAGCAACATGAGCTCTTTCTTAAGATGCCTGAGGATGTGGTCATGCTCTTCTACTGTTTCTTCCCAGGTCAAGATGATGTGCAAGACCTATTACCCTCCCTACTGTCCAAAATTCACTGCACTGTCTTAGTGAAACACATGGAATACTAAACACAGCCCACTGTGTTTCCTGAAGAGTGTGTTGAACATGCACAAACGTGCTTCGTATTTTGAGTGGCTTTTGCCAGAATCCTGCTGGGGCATCTAGCATAGAAAATATTTGGCATCAGCTACATCCCCCAGTATTTTTCTCCTTTCAGGTAATGGAAAACTTGCCTTTTTTACATTTTAAGTTCTTTTGAGGATCCAAAGTTCATCAGATGTACCAACAATTTCACCTTTGTCAACCCCAATACAATTCTTAGCATGACTAGCCTATCCAAGAACTTGTACTTTTGTCTTGTTCTTTTCAAGGCTTCAGATTTGTAACTTAAAAATCTAGCTCATACTTTACAGTGGAGGTAAAAATCATTGCATTTTTACCATCACCTATGTATAGGTAATCTTTTACAGGTAGTTTCCAGTACGAAAGTGTAAGTTTTATTTTTTGGTTGGCGAGTCCATTCACCCAGAGTTAGAGCAAGAAAAGGTACTGATCCTATCAAAAAGCCACCTGTGCAACTGAACAGTTATCTTTTCATCCATACTGTAGATGCTCTGCAGGAATATGTAATGCTTAGCAAAGTGGCAGGAGCTGTTCCTTTTGAATTTTTTTTCCTCTTCCATCAGAAAAAGACTATCACAGTCTGCACTTTGGTATGTTGTTTTTGCTTGACTCTGGCTGATCACTGCACACCTTTCTTCTGCTATTTTATTTCTGTAAAGTAATTGAAATCTCTGTCGTGTTGCATAACCTTCCTCTCTTTCTCCCCTCCAGCATCATGCTGCCCTCCAGTATCACATTCTGCACACACCTCTATAGTCTGAACAACCACCCTGTGCACAGTCCTCATTGAGGGATTCATGATCTGCACTCTACCATACGGTTTTCTTTCTCTGCCTAATTATGTTTCAGAAAAGATCCAGGCAAAGCATGACAACAACATTAGTCAACAAAGCCCTCTTTAATCCATAAACACCTTTGATACTTATTAAATTGCTTGTTAAATACTTCTGTGGCTGTTTTTCATCCTGCTTTGCTGTCTCACTTTCAGTAGTCTGTGCTTATTCACTTAACAAGGGTATTTCTAATCCCTGAATGGCTGACTGAACTTTTTGTAACTAGGAAGGATAGGAAAGCGATTTCAAGGCAGAGACGCAAATACTTCTAGAAAGCACTTTGGAACTAATTTCATGACATGTTGATCTTCCCTAGACTTGGTAACTTATCTCTGGGGGGCTCCAGATTGAACTATGCATAGCCCTTTGTTCAGTGTTCATTGTACTTCCTTATTTCCTGTCATTTTTTGTAACTGAAATCTATTACAGTCTTAATTATGTTAGCCACTGTTAAGCATATCAAACCATGGAACTTGGTTTTTTTCCTTAATAATTTGGAAAATTTGATTTAGCTTTTAACATGACAACATCAGCTACAGGATTACTAACTGTGATTCAGTAATTTAGATACAAGATTCTACATAGCTATTGCTCATTTAGTCTAGCCTTGAAGAATAATGAGAAACTTACTTCTTTCACATAGTAGATTATTTGTAATCTGCTTGAACTTTATAGCATATAATCACTGACCTCAACCATATAATGTTTGATCTACTTCATAACTACATCAAGACTTGAATGTTTTAAAGATAGTATAAAAACAACAAGAAAAAAATGCCCCAAAATTCAGGCATAATAGATTTTTTTAGGCTGAATTTAATTCTTTTTTAACATGATGAACATTTACTTGAGTGTCTGGAAATTATTCTTGTGTACAAATACATGTGAATTAGCAAAATACTAAACATAACTTAAACTGAACTGAGCTTCTGCTTAAGATTTTCTAATATCTTTTATCACTGCTCTGCTTATTTCTAATTGGTTTCTAATCATCATCAACTAACAGAGGTATGGGCAAAGGCTTCTGATCTCATTTGTTCTCAGCCATCATCTGTATTGCAATGTCACAGACTTTCATGCTCTTTTACAGGGGAATACTCATGTCTGAGCAGAACTAAGTAGAACCTTACGGTGCCTGAAACAGCTCAAAGCAACATTTTTGCCAAAGAGAAAGGCTGATTCCCCTCTAATTTGTGTAAACTTAGGCATTAAGTTCCAACTTTTAAGCAGCAACGAAGACAGCAGAATTACATTTGATTGTCCCTCTCAGACTGTCCAACATAATGTAGGATGGCTGGAGCATTCACATTCCTGCCTTGTGTCCTGGTGGCTCGGAGCATTCTCCAGTGGGCTGTATACCTTGTCGGCGGTCTGGTCACAGCTTCTTCTCCAACATATTATCAGATTTCATCATCAGCCACATCTCACTTTGGGACAGTGTGAAGATGGCTGTGCACCCTTTCCAGATCTTTTTTACAAACCATGACTCCCAACTTCTCTGGTATTCCTGGAGCACATGTGGAGGATTATAGTCTCAAAATTGGTAAAGACTTACAGTGACTGCAAGTAGCACCATGACAGATAGAACTAGAAAACTACTTCTATAATAGTGTGCTTCTAATGTATCTGATACTTTCTTTTAGTGGACCAAATCATACCTATATTCAATGGGATTCACACTGTAAATTTTTTATTCTTGTATTATTTTTGGAGGAAAGAGAAGCATATCTTCCCTAATGCGCTGGAGAGATTAACATGGAAAGCAGCCTTAAATTTGGAAATGGCATAGCAATGTGTCTGTTAAGGATTATGAGTTTTTCTAACGTTTAGTGAAATTACAAGATTATTTCTCTTTGAAAATTTACTTGTGCTTAAATATATTGTATTAATAATACATTTCAAGCTGGAGCTATGAACTCCTAGGTCTGTGCACTCTTGTCTAGCTACATTTCAATACTAGGTACATTTGAAAAACAGTGCCACAGCTGAGGCATAAAATTACCTTCCCAAAGCCGTAACTCTACTCCATATATTATTACAGTCATACTTTAAAATCTATATAAACAATCTTCAAGGGCAGAGAGTCAAGGACACAAAATTGGGAGCTGCAACTGCAATATAACATGTGATTGCAAACTCATTTTTCCGATAGGACATCTATCTCCATCAGCTTGCAAGAAGGCCCCAAGGCATCACCTCAGGAGTAATCCAGGCTAAGCAGTGAGAGGAGCTTTCTTATGCAGGATGCTCACATCATCTGCTGAAGGACCTGACAGGTGTGAAGCAAAGGAAGAAGAGAAACATAAGAAGATACACTGGCACAGGTTGCCCAGGGAAACTGTGGATGCTCCCTCCCTGGAAGTGTTCAAGGCCAGGTGGGACAGGACTTTGGCAACCTGGTCTGGTGGGAGATGTCCCTGCCCATGGCAGGGGGGTTGGACTGGATGATCTTTAAGGTCCCTTCCAACCCAAACCATTCTATGGTTCTATGATTCTACACTTTGTACATTATGGATTTTCCTAAGTTACAAGAAACAAGGTAGAAATTAAAAAAAGGAGAAAAAGTTTGTGTCATCTACCAGACTGGGATAACTAGGCTCACAATTTGTCATTTGAACTGTGGGCTTGTAGCCCCATTTTACCCTCTGTTTGTCCCACTCCCACTCCACAGCCTGTGTCCTGCTTTGCTCCTGGAGCCACCTCTATTCTGTCTATACAGCAGGGATGAGCCCATGGGCACACCAGGGACTACCTCCAGACTAACTGCAATGCTGAATGGCTGACTGGTCCCTCCTGCATCCTATCACTGGAGACACAAGCAAGGAAAGCAGCAGCAGACAAGAAGGTAAAGAGGTACGGAGAAGGTGAAACCTCTGTCTCAGTAAATCTGCAACACTGAAGCTATGGGGCCAGTAGCATGCCCAGAAAAGATTGGGTCTTCAGGAGACAAAGCTGGCAATGTCTGAAAAATGTCCTATTTAGGAAGCACAGATTACTAATTTAGAGGCTAGTATGTTGATCAAACTTAGAAGAATTTTCACAAGGACAGAGAAAAGCACATACCATATATAAAAGCACCAATCCTATGTCACATTTCAAGCCCTTACTTCAAAGCTCAGACTTTCTTAATGAAATCTCTCTCCCTCTAATCTCATGTTTGGAAACTGTTGTTCCAGTTTAGCTCCCAAAGTCATCATTAGGTTGATATTTGGCATGGAAAGCTTCCATCTGTACTCTTTGTATTTGGCAGAGCATTTCACAGGAAAGTGCTTTAAAAGAGTATAACTTTGGAAACTGTAGAATGTTGTTAATGGTGAGATGTGTCATGCCATAAGCTGTAAAAATTATTCAAGGAGCTTCACAGGGCTTCATGGAATAATTTGCAAAGCAGGGGGAGGAATGATCCTAGAAGCATAAACTTACTTGCTCAAGACTATAAAGAGAACTAACAAAAGAGCTTTGAATAGCATTGCTGGGGATGGTTTCCCAAGCTTTTTTCCCCAATGTATACCAACTTTTAAGACTAAATCCTCCTCATCATGCCTCCTTTCCTAGCCTCTGAGACATGTTTCGACTTGCAGCTGTACATCTTGAGTGTGGTTATTGGTGTGATTCCTGCATCTTGTATTTGCACATCTAGAAGAAAGTTATTTCATTCCAGTGTAGAAATTTGAGAGTGTAATAGGGTGTCCTCAACTCCACCTACTTCCATCAAATCTCCAGTTTTCCTTTTGGGACACCATACAAATCCTCACTCTACATAAACACTTGCCCTGTAGTTACAGGGCAGTTACAGGGCAGCCATTGCATATGGCTGGCTAGCATGGTGCTTGGGTTTGAGGGCTAGGACAGGTGAGGGTCACCTCATTGAAGAATGCTGGAAAGCATACGGCCTTGTTATTTCTTTTCTTCCACTATTTCTGGCTCTAAAAAATCACATCATTTAATAAAAGAAAAATCACAAAGCAGCAAAAAATGGATCCAAACTGACTTTCCAGTTACAAACAAGTCAACACAAGCTAACTGGCATGGCCACTGTGCAGTTCTCCGTTGTTCTAATTAGCTAGTTCTCTTTTCCAATTTGCTCAAGTAATCTAAGTGGTTCCTCTGCAAAAGGTGATTCAGGGAATGTCTTTCCCTCTGTAGTTATTTATAAAATGTCAACCCAAGCTCAAGAGCTAATGAACCTCAACATGCACTGAGTTCAGCAAGGGTGATTTCATCTTTCCTTGACCTTCTCTCCCCATCTGTGCCCATTGAATGTCAAGAGTTCGTTTATACTACTTGTGCCTTTTCTCTCTGAAGCTGAAACTCTTCTAAGTGTGTCAGGAGTATGGGAAAACACAAAAGGAATTTCTCTGGCCTGCAAAAAGTGCTAAGCTTAACACAATGGTATCTAGTAACAGCAATGCCAGTGTGACTGGCAGCTGGCCAGGGTCCATACCGACTTCAGTGCTAAGCACAGCAACACATGCTGAGGCCTCTTCCCCTGGCTAAGTCTGAAGACTTCTGCCTCACGCTCAGCCCACATTGTGCTTGGCATGAATGAGTGGGGAGACACTGTGAGGTCTGGACATAATGGGATCTCCGTCTGCAAGTCTCTCTTTCGCCAGAGTGACCCCCTCCCCCTCCACCATTCTTTTCTGCAGATTTAATTTTCTATAAAGTTCACGCTTTCCATCTCAACAGCCAGGATATACAAACATGAGCTCAGCTTCCACCCTTGACCAAACTAGAAAGGAGATCTTCTGTTACTGTTGTCCTTACAGAGGAAAGCTTCTCAGTAGGGAAGATGTCAGACCAGGGGACACAGGCATTACCCTGGCTGCCTGCGCATGGTGAACAGGAGAGAGTGAGAAAAGCAGTCAGAAGATGAGCATGATCCAGTCCAGTTTCAGAAAAGCTAGGAATTTCTCTCCAGCAGCTCCCTAGCTTTGGGCAGACCAACACCACCCCCCTGTCTGAAGGTCAGGGCACACCACCCTGCAGCGACCTTGACATTAGCCTGGCTAAAACATTTTCTGCTCCTAGAAGACAGAGGAAAAGTCTTCCTCTCCCATTCTCTGGATGCTTTTCAGTCAGGAAAAAGCTGCACTATACATACAGTGCATCAGTGGTGGAAAATTACCACCAGTGTTTGGAAAAGAGCTAAATTCTCCTTCACTTTTGCCAGGACCAATGGAGAAAAGATGGGTCAGAGCAACAAGACTTGTGATCCAGTCCCTTCAGGTGCACTGGCAAACGAGAGATGTCCCTCCACACACAAAGGGACATTTTTGTTGTCTGTCTGGTAGAGACTGCTCCAGAAGTAGGTGAAACAGTGCTTTCCCCAAGACTGCTGGGGATGGTTTAGCAGCGTAAGTGACTGGCTTGAGGCAGTGAGACTTCAAGGAACCACAGCTTCAAATCCCAGGAGAACCCATTAAGCACTTTATCGTCACACAGATAAAATGCCTATCGTGTAGTTACTGTGCTCAGATCTTTTCGATGAGACCTCAGAGACTGAGCTCATTGCTGGGCTTAGCAGAAAGTGAAGACCTCACGGTGCTAGTGGTGAGAGCAGAAGTTTTCGTCGGTGACTCTGGTTAAGCTTTTTTCCAGACTCCCTTCTGTGCAGTTGTGTGCTGTCCTGCGCAGAGCTTTTTTATGGCAGCCCAGCCTACAGAATAGCTACGTGCGTACGCTGTGCTCTCTGTGACGGTCCTCCGAGAGGAACCTGCTTGAGAAATACGCAACATATTTATGATCAGATCAAAGAGAAAAGGCGTTGTTTTAAGATTCAGAAGGCTCAAGAGAGAAAAGGCTTTCTGAAAAAAAAAATTTAAAAAAATCCTTTAATTCCAGATCAAAGGAGCAGAGTGGGAGGAAGTTTTCCTAAAAAACATACTTTGCTCAAAAAAGTCTCTGTCTAAAAATAAACTCCATTTTCAGATATATTTTTAATGTACAACTCCCTAGATTAATTCAGTGTAGTCATTTTTACTATATTTTTTTGTTTGTTACCTGTTGTTAAGGAATTTACAGGTATTAGGTAATTAGGCTGTCACTTCCTTTTCCTTTCCTGATTTTCTCCCTTCCCTCCCCATCTTTTCTCCACCAGAAAGAATATTTGAGAACTCGGAAGTGTGAAAAAGTGGAATACAAGCATTTTGATATATTTAGTTCTTCTCTTGGAAAACAAAAAGCAAGAAAAAAAGGATACATTTCTTACTGCTTTTGCCTTTGACAAGAACAAAATCATAAGAAAGATTTCTCTGGTGCTTTCTTGCATTTTTCATGTATGTGTATTTCTCATTTTCCCATTTTTTTTTCTGTCTCCTTTTTATGGAGGGAAAGGAAACAGAAAAGAAGTAAGCAGCAAAAACTAAAATGTGTTTCCTTTTAGGAATCAAATTTAAATGAAAACTTCAGTGTGAAGTGAAAAAGTAAGTAATTTTATTTTGATTAGAACTTTTCTCCAGAAGAAGTTGCATAAGAACTTTGAATACTTTTTAAAGAGCTTTTCACTAGATAAAGTGGCTTTTTGAGCTAATGTTTCAAAGTACTACAGCTGGCAACAGGCAGTCTCCAGGACGCATTTCACCCATACATCTACAGTAGGAACGTATTTTATCAAAGTGATTACCAGACATATAAATCTAACATGGGACCAACTATAAGTCACAGCATAGACATTAATTTATGCCGATCAATAATGTGTAACCATTTAAAGCACAACAGGAATTTACCTCAAATAGGAGAAACAGTATGAGGAAGGAGTGATTTTATTCAAGGAGAGATGACGGATTTATCATAATCACATTTTCTGAGTGCAGACAGGATGGCAAGATTGCAGCTTCTCATATTTAAGGGACTGTAATAAAGACAGACACATTCTGTATAGGAGGGAGATGAAATATTATCAGTGGGTCTTAATAAGGTAGCTCCAAAGAAGAACATAGTTTTACGCAACTGGACTTACAGCAAAGCTCAGCAAAAGCTGAAAAAAAAAATTTGGCTAGAATTTGTGTAACTTTCCAAATTAATTCACTGTGGCCATGCTTCTACTGCTTCTTCATTCATTTCCCATGAACATCAGAGCGATCAAATTTTGCCCACACAAATTCCTGCAGAAGGCACATTTTCAGCTTGCTTCCTCACATACTCAGCAGTGATGTATTTTAAGGTTGCTCCCAGAGTTTACAGTCTGATATGAAACTGGTCTTGGCTTAAGAAAAGCAGGAAAAGGCTTTCAAAGCCCCTTACTAGAGCCATTCTGTTGCAGCTTTTCAGCTTATAGGATCTTATGTTACCTCTTGAAATAAGGATCCACAACAATTTTTACATTGCGTGACTGTGATCACAGAAAATGAAAAGAAACCCTGCACTCCTCTGCTAAATTTCACATGAAGCAACGTTTGCTAGGCAATGATGTTTAGGCATGGTCTGGCTCACCCAGAAGGGATTTTTTTCTCTTTTGGTTCTTTTTTTTTTCTTTTTTCTTTTTTTTTTTTTTAATATTGTACGGCAAGCTAATTTGAATTCTCTGCTGTCTTTTGCCAAGCAGCAGCAGCTTGTTCAAGCCTTCCTATCAGTGGGACATGATAATTTTCGCAGCACACAGAGTAAGTAGTATTTTATAAACCTTGAAACCAAACATAGCTAATTAACAGTATCTCAACTGTGAAGTAATCTGTAAGAATATAATTCCTTGGAGAGAGAGAAGAGGAAAAAAAGAACAGAATAACTTTGAATGGAGTGTGCCTTGCAAGGAGACTGCAGCTGGTGAAGAAATGACCAAGAGATGGAGCAAGAAGCAGGAATAAGTCACTGACTAAGCTCACATTTGTAACTTTATGAACAGTATCTCTTACATGACCTAACCTGGCCAGTCCTCAGTGTGAATAACATTTCTTTATACATGTATATAGCAGGGGCTAGGAGGTTTTCCTGACATTTGAGACAGAGTCAGCAGCCACCTTTTTTCATTCCAGAAAAACCACAGAACAAAGCTGTTCCAATAGTTTTGCTGGTTTGGCTGAGGCAGGGAGGAAGAAGAGCAGATGCTAACATTTCCATTGTAAGACTTTCACCTGTACCATCAACCATGTATTAAGGAGTAGACATGCCGCAAATGCTCCTAGACCCTGAGGGAAAAAAACTAACAAAATGCCTGCTGGTATTTCCTCATCCTATGTGGTGTGAGAAATGGAGAATGAAACCTTCATCCCTCTGAGAAGGCATTGCCACATCCCCCCAGAATGAGGCACCAGTGTCGCACTAAGGGTGATGCAGGCTTTCTGACATGATGAAAGAAGGATCACTGAATCATCTGGCTGAAATGCAGAGCCTGACTCCATGGGTACTCTGTGAACTGCACTGGGGACCTACCAGTGACAACTTTGAACCCTTGAGTGTTGTCCTGCACTGAACTTCTCTCACTCTTGCCCTCTCTGTCCCCTTCACTTTAGGGGGATGGTGGTGGCCAGGCAAATGTCCCCCACTACCACCTGGAGGAGAAAGGACAGGCAGTTTTTTCTTCCACTCACTTTCTGGAGACATGTAGATTGGCTTCTACAATGTTGTAACGTGGCAGAACTGTGTCACATGTAATATTTGACCACAGAGCAATCTCACCCACTCTGGCTGAGCTAGACTTTCCAAATGTCTGGCTGGTTTAAGAGTGAGACCAGGTTCACAGCCCTGTGGTCAGCTGTGGGGAGTGGCTGCAGCATTGAACTCCTGTGGCCCCCCAGTGTAGGGCAGCCCCTTGGGCACCAGTGATGCACCTTGATACATTCACACACCATCTAAGCTGGCCTAAACCTCCTCCTCAAACCACACAGACCCCAGCAGTACCCTTCTAGCTGGCCCTCCCGAGAGGTGCATCATGGGGCCCTGATGCAAGTTGGTGTTGCTCCCCTGAAGCTGAACAGCACCATATCCCCACCCCATCACAAGGCAGAAGCCATTTGCCTCTAACACTTCCCAGCATTTTCCTCATCCAGACTGCAGAGCACCAGGTGCCCTATAAGGTTTAACACCAGCATGATAAGTCTGTGCTTTCCCTTCAACCAGCCTCCTACTGAGGTTTTCCACCTCCGATTTCTGTTGCAACCAAAGATGCTAAACAGTTCATTAGTGAGGAAGTCATTCAGTTATATACATTGGATCTCAGAAGAAAAACCCATATTCAGACATCCTTTCTCAATGAAAAAGACCCCAGTTCTGCCAAAATCTTTATTTTCCTACAATATGCCTACATTTCCACTTCTGGTGAGAGGTGCCAGAGAAGGTAAAGAAGGGTGAAAATCACAGCACCCAGTTGCACCCAAAGCAGCAAGAGCAAAAGTCCCCTTGCACCACACTTGCCCAGGTACTTCATCTCCTGCCTGGTACGTCTCTGCAAGTCTCAAAAGGATTTTTTAGCTCCCACCAACCCTTGGATCAGCAACAGAGAACGACAGAGGAGCTTTGTGCTCTCCTTTTGTTGGGTACCTTCAGGATAGGACTACACACCTCAATCTATTTCATGCAGACCTGCGAGCACGTATGCTGCAACCGCATCTTTCAGCCAGTGGGAGCTTAGGGCGGATTTGAAACCATAATCTGGGGGTGAAAAGACATACATTCCAGTAAGAATTCCAGGTCTCACAGAGCTGAGTTCACTGGGAAAAAATCTTGGATCAAGCCAGCATTAAAGGGATCACTTTAAAAAAGAAGGAAAATATAGGCTTAGTATCAGGAAATATTTGCTAGCAGGGAGCTTTGTTCAAATGTGCAGCTTTCTCCCAAAGGAAGAGATGGGGCTTCCATCACTGCAATCAGTTAAAACTAGACCTGACAAAGCCCTGAAGAATAATTCACTCATACTGGCCAGAGGGAGGTATTAGATGGGATAAGAAGTCTTTTTTTCCACTTCTAAATTTCAATTATTCTGCTTTAACCTTCTTTTTCTTTATGGTTGCTTGTCTCAGTTGGGTATTGAAGGAGTGTATTTCAGCTGAATGAACACAGAGGAGTGGAAGAAGCACAGAGCTCAGTCTGAATTTCTGTATGGGCCTGAGTCCAGGAAGAAAATGGCTTCCCAAGGCTGGATAGTTAATTTCTAATTTAATCATCAGCTTAATATCAAACACTTAAATGCAGCAGCTCTCTCTGCATACTGCAGTCTTCTATTTTCAGGCACTATCTGCTTTAAAACTGCAGCTTTAATGCTGTTAGCAGATGGATGTGTGTTATTGCAGTATAGGGAACTGGAAATTCTCCATATACCAAGCTATAAATATTTCTTTGACATTTATTATCCTCATTTGAATTCAGGTGCTAAAATACTTGGACTGAAGTCATGCTTGTAGCAGAAAAAGTCAATCTTGGATCTTGCCTTGTTGCTGGCTAAATTATTAAGAACAGACAAAGACAGCAGGGAAAGGGAGTCCCTCACTTAGTAGAGGTCATGCAACCTTTGAATCAGATTAGCTGAAGTTTCGACTCATTTAATGATACCAGTTCTCAAGCCCTCCTGCTCAGACAATATGACAGATCACTTCACCAGAGCTTTTCTTATTCTCTGTCTCTCTTTTTTTTTCTTTCCCCTTTTCCTGTCATTCTTAGTGTGTGTGCAGTAGGATTGCATTTGCGGTCATGAATCTGAATCCCAGTTTTGCCAGCTGCATTGGATTGTAAACTCCAAGTCATATGAATCTCAATTTTGATTGCCCTAAGGGAAGTGTTGGATTATGTAAACCAGGAGATAATAGCCCTTATAAAATCCCTCCAATAAAATAAAATCAAGGTGTATGTGTCATGGTGGATTAACAGACTTGCCTTTTCCTTTTTTTTCCCTATTTCAGGCTCCTGGTTGCAGTTGACTAGAAACACATACTACAGGGGGAAAGACAGCGTACTGTAATTTGTGAATCATATGGAAATGTGTGATAATCTTTGAGATGGTAAGTCAGTTCCCTGTGGTGAATTGTCTGTTTGACAGTACTCACCAACAACTTATATACCAAAGAGCAGCTATTTGAAACAGCATGGGAATGTAAAGCAGCCAGATTGTTTGGCCTGAATTGGTATTTGTCCAGGACAAAATAATGACCATATCTGCCCTTCAAAAACTGTGGAGGAACTTCTAATAACAAAACCCCAAATTTACTTCTGACAACCAAAAGTCCTATCCAAAGGTACACCTTGAACAGCACAAGATCCCTCAGCTATTCAACATGGATGGGCTTGTCAGCTCTCTTTTTATATGACCCAGACAGGCCGAATGTTAGGAATAGGGAGTGTATACCAAGCAGCCTAAAGAGCTGGAGCTGTGGTCCCCAAAATCTTGTGCCTGATCTACAGGTGCCTCTGCAGCCTGAGGTGTAGGCTGCAGCTCTGGTGTCCTGCTCTGAGGGCACTGTGCAGGTGCAAGCCTTTCAGTCCCAGGCCACAGGCTGCCAAGCCCAGGGGTGAGGAGATGCAGCTGCATGACAGCCCACAAGTGCAGGTCAGTGTTAAGCCAAAAGTAAATGACACATTTTTATTTGTTCAAAAGGGAAAACTTTCAGAACGTTTTATCTGACACAGAACTTCAGCATCTCAACATTTGTGGTTTGTGTTTTGTTTGTCTTTTTTCTTTCTCCTCACACTTTTGGAGCTGAAAAACAGATGGCAACTTTCACAGCAGCAGTTCTGACTGTCTATTCTCCAGATTACTTTCAAGATACTTCTGCCAAATACTGAGTCATCCAGACACTACTTTGCTGACAGCATCATTCAGTCAGTTGCCCACAGGCTGCATCTGGCCCATCATAGACATGACAAAGAATGTGGCCACTGGAATCACAAATAAAACCTGAATAACTAAATAGCTCTTCTTATTACTACTCTCTAACACGGGAAGCCCAGCTGCTGGTGCTGGTGCTACCAAATTTGGCCCTCCATGTGGCATGGTTGTGCTGCAGGAGTGGGATAGGAACATGCTGGGACAGGAGAACCACAGTCAGGAAAAAGGGTTCCTAAAAGACAGGGTCAAGAGCCAGTGCTTTTAAAGTCAGACCACACTTATAAAATCTGGTTTGAAGTGCAAAACCAATTCAGAGGTGAGTTGATAACAATATTTCTAGCATAAGAAGCTACTTTGTCTAGAAAACAAAGACAAAATAAGATCAAGACAAATAAAATCAAATAAGAAATGCCATGCCTGTTTAAAGCCCTGCAAATAATTAACCTGTGCAAGAAAACTACCATAGGATGTGGTAAATTCTCCATAACTTGGGTCTGGAGACCTTTAATAAAATTTAAACAACTTCTTCTTTTTTTTTTTAATAAGATATGCTTTGGTTGAGCTACAAGTTGTTGGAGTTAAGGCAGGATATACTTTGTGACATTATTTGGCTTGTGCTATGTGGGAGGCCAGGCCAGGCCAGATGATCATTAAAGTCTTTTTTGCCTTTACAATCTATGAAATTATTAACCTGAGAACTGAGCACTTGAGCTTGACCACATTGCTAGTGGGTGAAGTGTGTCCTCAAGGTGTGGACGGACCCCCTACAAACAGTAAACGTCTTGCTCTACAGGGTTCAGATTAAGTGAGGGCATCTACCCATAAGGAGTGCATGTTGTATTTGCTGCTCCCTAGCAGCACAGAGCACCTTTACTGATGCTGAGGGGGTAAGCTACTTCTGTAGGATAAAAACAGCGTCTTCACACTCTCACAGGTTATTTATGGCTGTTAACATGCCTGCATTAACGCTGAGCTGTGTTTTCCCACCTCCAGGACTAGTTAGATAACTTATATTGCCAGATTCCCTCTCGCCATCTTAAATTCATAAACAGAGACTGAAAGGTGCCTTGTGGGACAAATTGCTTGGAAATTGGGGCACTCTTGGAAAGGGATGGAAAGTCTTAGCCTTTGGCCAAGGTAGACCCTTCCCACTAAAACTGCACTGTGAAACTTCAGAGAAGTATCCATCGTCATCTTCACAGTCTGCCCTTTCCTTCTGAGTCCCCAGTTCCTGATCTGAACTCATAGCAATCTTCCTGAGAGACTCCTCCTCCTATGCAAATCTCTTATTCTCTCAGTCTCATTTTGAATCTTTCCACTATGTACTCCTATCCACCTTGGTCTTGACTAGTCATCTCCAGAATACTTTATAATATGCTTGCTCCCAACCCCATCCCCACATCAGAGCAGCACATGGTGGGCAGGAGGGAGAGCATCTCTTCTACAGGAACATCAGGAAAACAGAAGAGCTTGTTCCAAACACAAGTCCCAGACTGCCTCAGGGGCTGGAAGTTGACTTGAATTTGCAAATAGTTGTAGCTCAGTTCTCGACATGGACCACATCAATCTTGGTTCAATATTGGTCCTAGTACTTCAATACTGTCTGCTGCTGTCCTAGCAGTAAAGTGTTTTATTTCTTTTGACATTCACTCAGATTTTAGAAAGGTTAAAAGGTTAAATAATCCTAAAGCAGACGGAGTTTAGGTCTGGGGTTAAATGAATAGTTAGAGATTGACGCAAAATAATTTTACTGATTCAACAGGTTTCTTTTGAACTCTCTCAATGTCTTCATTATTTCAACAGTTGTCTCCAGCACTGTGTGGCCAACTTCTAACTACATCTACTGTCTCAACAGGAACTCCTTGCAGTTCACGGAAGGGTCAGCTGAAGGGAGGAAGTGGGCAGTGATTTGGTCAACAAAGGCTCCAGTTTATTAACTGCTACAGGTGGCCAAAAGTAAAGCATACAGTGAAGCAGAGAGCACTTCATCATGCAAGTAACTGAGACATTTTCACTTGATTTACATAAAGATTGCACTGTTAAGGCAGGAGCACAGCCTTAAGTCTACTGTGATTGTATGTCATGACTTGTAAGAAAGAAAAAGCAAGAAGGTACAGAGAAATAAAATGAAGGCAAAGAATTGCATGCTCTCCTATTTCTGACCTCTCTAAATATGACCTCTCTTTTTTGCTTTGAGCCAACCATATCAAAGACATGGGATCTCTCATTGCGAGCATCCTTTGGAAACCTGTGAAGTCTGTTTTATGGCAATAATGCTGTCCAAGTGTATCGGGGCTGTTTCTTTCTGGACATATTGAGCTGACTCAGTAAAGTGTAGGGCTTTTAAAATCCCTCCTACAGGGAGATCTGCAGCCACACAGCCTATCTACAGCTACAGGGAAATACTGAGGGAAAGTATCTGAGAACCATGTGCACAATCCAAATGATTCAGCACTGACCTTCTAGTGTAGTGTTTATTAGCTCTTAACTATTAGCATTTGCTCACTGTGCTTCATTGGGTGAGACTGACATAATCCAACAGTATGGTGTGGCATCTGGATGATGTTATCACACATACTCTTGCATGCACAGTCACATTCATGCGCAGATGCATGTACGCACTCAAGTACACATACATAGAGATATGTGAGCACAGAACAAAATGGGCAACTGGAGGCTTTTCTTTTCCTGACATCATAGGTGACAAACTAGACAGGATGAACAGTATCAAAGCCTTTTTTTCCTTTCTTGTTGGAATGGGCAATTTACTTCCAGCACTATGGTTTTCGAAAATTCACAGAAAAATTCAGGAGTACACCCAAAGCATAGAGGTAATATGTTACATGTTTTTGTGGAGTTGGAGGGTAGCAACAATATCGTATGCTTTCTGAGCAGGCTTCACAGGCAACAACCCATAACTTCACACACTGAGATGGAAGAAGCCCATTTTTGCTTGTCTTTATTCAGTAGTGACTAGATTAGTGATTACTGCTGGGGATGACCATAAGTCTTTAGATTTTAAACTGATACTATAATCTAGTCTATTGCCTCTCTTTCCATTTCCCTCACCTCAGGAAATTAATGCCACATGGGAATATTGTAGCCAGAGCTGGAAAGGACACCTACACTAAATATTACTCTGCTCATCCAATTGCACATTTCTTCTCTCTTTTATTGAACTGTGCTGAACGTGAGAATAGTTGGAACAGATTTCTGCCTGCTAGAGGGCTGTCCACATTAACTTTTTCTTTTTTGAAGTAACAAGGGGAAAAAAAAGTTCAGTTATGTCCCAGGAAATAGGTTAGGCAAAAAAATACAGTTTTATCCTTAGTATAAATTTACGGCAGGGTTTTCACCAAGAAATCAGTGCCTGAAAGTTTGAGATCAGCAGTGGTGGGAGTTCAGGTGGAGGAGTAGAGGCAGGCCTGGGAGGAGCATCATGAGGAAAGGCTGAGACAGGAGACTAGAAATAGAGAGGGAGGCTGGGACTGAAGGAAGCAGCTGGTCATAGTCTGGAAACTGAGATGAGGAGGTGGAGATGAGGAGGGGAAGTGTAGGGGGAAGATGGGAACAGGACAAGGGCAGGCTGGAGGGTCATAGACAAGCTGGGAAGCTGAAAGAAAATAAGCGTCTGCAATCATTTGAGCCAGCACTTCCACGCCAGGAAAGCAGTCTTTGCTGTGGAGACGCAGACACCACTTCATGGTGTACGTTGCACAGTGCATGCAGAGTCTTGACACCTGCCAGCCTCCAGGATGTTTCTGCATGGGGCTGAGCAGGCACCTCTGCAACACTGTCCTGTAGATGGGCAACACAGCCTAGGGACAAGGAGGGGTGACAGTAGCACCTCAGGGCAGGGCAGAGGAACCCTGACTCCTCTGAGAAGGGGGACACTGCCAAATTTCTCAAGTGAGATCCTGCCAAGTTTTCTAGGTCTTCTCCTGTTAGCAGATTGCTGCAGACCTCCTAGGCAAAGTATTTGACTCCTCACCCTTTAGCTTGTATAAAAAAATTACCACTTCCTACTCCAGCCAGTTGTGCTGCTCCCTCAAGGGGCAGAAGGCAGGGAAGACTCTGGAGTTGTGGGCCTTGCTGAAGAGAAACCACCACCACTGACTCCAGTGTGTGTTGATACTGCCAAACTATTTTCAGTGATGTGAAAATTCTGAGAAACCTAAATATTTCCTTCAAACACTTTGAAAAGGAGGAATTTTGATTTTTCCATGTGGATTTTCATCTCGTATAGAGTCTTGTTCCAGTTGGAATCACAATTATTTGTATGCCACAAGAAAAACAAAACCCAGAATGAAACAGCTTTGTTTGACCCCTGTGATGCTTTTACGTTTTTGAGACCTGCCTTTCAGCGAAGGAATCGGTCTGTCTGATGGTCCACATGGGAGCAGTTATTGATTCTTATGAAAGAATTCCTGGGTTTTCATTTTTCTGGTTTAAAAACTAAGGAAATTTACACAAAAACTGCATTAAGAGATCATTAGGGTTGTAAAATCAAATACTAAGAATTTAGGGGGGACCAAAATTAAGATAGCCATGAAATTTAAGTTCAGTCTTCTTGCACATGTACACTGTGATGATTAATTATAAACACAACCATATACTACTTTTCTCCAGGATCTCCATCTCACGCAACATGAGGATAATCTCATAATAAAAGATTGATGGTGCTTTGGTGATGAAAGTGGGGTGTGTAATGAAAAAAGCTGTTGTCTACTAGAACTTGCACAACTGCTGAAGAAAAAAGATAGAGGATGAGAGGATCATGCTATGGTTGAGAAAACTGAGAGCTGTCCTGAGAGAACTGGAGTCCAGCCTTGCTTCTGCCTCAGAGCACCTGAGCAATGTCCTGTCGATTCACTTCAACTGGATTTCTTTTTTTGGGTGGTCACTAACTGAATTCCTCCACCCTCCATGAACCAAAGACGAGATGCAAGCCTGGCTGGTCTGCAGAGCTGAGCCCTGAGTCAATGGGAGATGTGCTTTGAGGATGGGGGTGTGCCATGAAAGGAGTAATTTATTTTACACTGACCTCCCCAGCTCGGTACTCACATGTTCACAGAGCATGTTGCATAAAAAGCCTATGCATGGAAAAAAAGCACTACCTTCATACACGAGGCTGAAGAGTGATCAGTGACACAGGGCTGGGGACCACACACCGCATAATGAGGATTAAACCAAAACACTGAAATACTTGTCAGTAACTGAACACCATGCTCTGAGTGGGGGGCATCTTTGGAAAGAAGTTGATGTGATCTCATAACAAAAGACTGCAGCATGCACTTATTGTACTGGTCACCTTAATGGGGGTATTTCCTAACCTTTGCTGCCGGACTCTGCGATTTTAACATTTTTATAATCAATTTAGCTTACAGTGGTAAATCAATGTAACTCATTTCTAAAGCACGTTAAGAATGTCCACATGTTTGGCTGAATCAATGACAAATCATATGCCTTTCTGTATGGAGAGACCTTGGGATTAAATTCCTTATGGCCATGCACTTTGGTGAGCTGCAAAATAGTCACACAAGGGTTCATAGTAGTTTCAATTCATTATTGTTTTAAACTGGTTTACTCTAAGCTGATGCAAATTTCTCACAAATATGTCTCTGAGGAGACTTTGTGGGAGATTTCCAAAGGCACAAATAACAGTTCAAGCATTTAACTCTGTGTGAACCAGCAACACACAAGTTTCATAAATAGGCTGACCTTTTCTCACTTCCTCTGCTCACAGCAGACCCATCTGTAATTGCTCATCTGTTCCTGACCTATTTCAGATCTACTTGTTTCATCACATTATCTTCAGGAGGAAAGAATCTGGGGGGCCATTTATTAACACAAAATTGCCTTTACAGTAGAAAAGCTTCACCTTAGACACATTCCTCAAACATGAAGGAATCCCTGCCATCATGAACCTATTTTGGCTGTCTCTTTTCTAATTGCTGCTCTGTATATCTTTCTTTTCCTCTCTTTCATTTCCCTAATGTTCTCTTTGTTTTTAATTGATGATGCCAGCCCAGACATCTGGAAAGAGAAACAGGAGGGAGAGTTTACAGAGAAACAAACTTCAGCTGCTTCTTCCAGAAAGTCATCATGGTAAAAAAAAATTGTGCCATCAGTATCCCTTCCCTTATCAGGAAATAACACTTTTCATTCAGTGCCTTTCACTCTAGGACCTGACAGCCCTTCAGTCAGTACCCACAGGTCTCGGATGGGCATCTGAGACACAGAGAAGACCAGCAAAGGCTATGTAATGGGCTAGCGGCAATGACACACATAAAGCTCAGGTCACCTGGTTTCCAGATCTCTGCTCCCAGCTACTCAGCAGGCAGCAGTGAGTCCCTAAGTTTCTGGCTTTGGAAATTAATTTCCTATTCTTTCTGGAATTATTTGCTTACCAGTTTGGGCATGTGTGCAGGGCATGCCCAGGCGTGCAAGTGTGCATGCACATGCACACACCAC
>NW_010209038.1:172340-173293 GCF_000695765.1 Mesitornis unicolor
TCAGGGTTTAATGATACCAAGCATGTTTCCTTACTATGCTTTGTCATTCACTGGTGTTGGGATTACCAGATATTGCCTGTAAGATGGTGTTTCCCACATCATGGTTTCAAGGCCACATTCCTTTTTAACTAAGGCACTGCTGCTCCTGTGTTTTCCCACCTCCATCCAGATGGGAATTCATTCTCTACCATGAACACTAATGAAGCCTCTTCTGCTTGTTTCTTGTCACTGCTCGAGACTAAGAGTCCCCAGCCAGGACAGCGCCAGTACCCTGATGCCTGGCAGATGGTAGGTCTCTTGCCTTGATAAGTGTAGAGGGAAGCTGCTTCATTTAGCCGTGGGCATAAGTGGAAATGAATCTACACCCCCAATTCCCTCTGACTTCCAAGCTGAGTGCGGGTCATGCATGCGGCAGAGAACTCCAGCTGAGGAAAATGAGCTGTGTCCACACTTTGTAAGGTAAAAGCTGCTAAATTTGGATGGGACTGAGAGACTGGCACAACAGCATTACCATTTTTAGTGGGATGAGCTCAAGGGTTTGCTATGGCAATATAAAAGTCCTATGTGACACCTTTTCAAGTAGCTTTATGGTGCAGTGGTTTGCAAGGAGGGAGGATATATATCCATGAAAATATTCACAGACAATCCTCTCCAAGGATTCTGTTACAAAACAGAATTTGTAATTTCTAAATTATGATGCTCTTCAAGGGCAACAATATCCTCTGCAGCTAGGAAAAAGACTCAGTTGTGCTGTGGACAGTGTGCTTGGTATCCAAACATAAGGATGAAATTTGCTAATGACAGGGAAATGGCTCTCTTGAGTCCACAGTCCCCCTTTCCTATTACACCACAGGGGATGGTTTAGTTTCAGTGCATGACAGGTTCCACAAAGGGAACTATGCTATTAACTCCTCAATCCAAATAAATATAATAATATAAAAAAATGCACTCTT
>NW_010209038.1:173324-178297 GCF_000695765.1 Mesitornis unicolor
TTCCTGCCTGCACAGTGTGTAAAGCTGGAAATTAAAAAGTCTCACTCATCTTCTCTTTTACATTTATCAGACCCTGCAACCTAGCTACTTTCTTCTTCCATCTTCTCTCTTTATAGCCATCTCTGCACACAGAGGTTGCACAGATTCAACAGATCAGTTTAGAAACGTATATAACTGTGTGGAGGCCTTGCATAAAGTTAGTGTAAACAATGAAGAATTAGAGCAAATTAAACAAATAAAAGTGACTTTTCAACCTTTTCAATTGATTCCCAACTTAGTTAAACTTTCCCAACTTTTGAGCATAGAGGTGGTCCATGTACCAGCATTTCACTTGCTTTTCTAGGCCAGAAAAACAGAACAGACTATTTCAGTCTTCCAAGCAGACTTGCCTGCAGAGATAGAGAGATCTTCCATATTTTTTGTTACTATTACAGAGCAATTAAAAAGAAAAACCAACAAAATCAATCACTCAAAAAAGGTTTCATCTCCCCAAACTGGTCTCTTGAGAAAGATGCATCTTCAAAATTTGTACTTCTAACATTGAATTAAAACATTCCACTATTATTTTTCTCTCTCACTTAATCTATTTTTTTAGAAAAGTCTATGTTAAAAGCATGCATCCTGGCTGTGTGATGTATTTGAAACATTTTAATGTTTTGTTTAGATCTTTTCTGACCTATCCTGGAACAAAGCATGAACACATAATCTAGTGACATTCTTGAAGATGTGCAATCTACACATACATGCACCTTCTGGCTATGCATGTAAACCTGTTACCTGAGGATGAAGAATTTTTTATTCTTTGGGTATCATTAAATGACACCTTCACCCTGCCTTTCCTCATGCTCTGGGGAATAACACACAAAGAAACTGATTCCTAACTTTCTTTCTTCTCCCTCTCTAATAACAGTCCCAGTACAGTGATTCCAGTAAGGAAGAGAGAGGGAGTCGGGGCAAAAGATCTTCTTTGAAAACAACACATCCTGAGGAACTCCACCAACTGATATGAAATACTAGATCTGATATGTTATCAAAACTGTTACAATACATGAAAAAAACCTTTTTCCATTGTTACACATGAACATTCACCAGTTGGCATCCCTAAACTCACTAACCTCACAATTTCCTACAAGTGGGTATCAGCCTCTGAAAGACCACCCACAAAGTGCCCCTCAGCTTTAAAATCTCTATTGTGGTACAGTGACCAGTGAAGGTACAGGCAGAGCCCCAAATGCCTGATAATTTTCGATAAGAGTCGTACTCAGTGAGTGCACAAATAAGCTTGAGTCGTGCCTGGGTTTACTCTGATGACCCAAATGGTCTTGTTTGGCCCTTTTAATGTCTCATAACATGGTCTGGTATAGCTTTTCAACTACTTTTATAGTCTTTGGACAAAGATAGCTCTTCCTTAGGACAGGCCTATCACTGACATAGCCAGTTTAGGAAACGGTTCACAGTGTCCAGTCCTATCAACATAGAGAGCCATCTAGATGTCCAAGACAGGAAGCAGTTTGGTTCTATGGGAATGAACCTCGGGGTAAAAGAGAAGTCAATTTCTTAGATAAGGTGAAAATCGTGATTTGGACTATCAGCCTTACATACACTATTTTACATACACTACATACACTATTTGGACTTCATCAACCTTAACTCTTTCAGTAACTGTGAGGTTATCACTGCTTAACAGAGCCACTACCCTTCAGCTCTGGTCCTAGAGAACCAATCTCAGCAGTCTCCCAAGCCCCAGTCCAAGGGCTCTCAAGATCCCAGTATGCCTCAGATGCAGTGGAGAAATACAGCACATCTGCAATGGACTGCTCTCAGACTTTTCCAAGAATGTATTTGTCTGCCTGCTGCCCCAACCAGCCCCACAACCTTATGAGTCTGTGCTTGTGCAGAAAAAGGAGCAGTGCCCTTCAGGAGGGAGCAGATGCTATGTACTGAGATCCAACGCTGATTAATAACCTTCTCAACAGGAAGCTTCAAAAGAAGTTGTTCTCCATCCTTCCTAAGTCAGCAGATTAAAGGGCCTTCAGATAAGACATATCTCTGGTATATGTCTGTTAAGGAGACAATAGAAACAACTGTCACAGGGACAACTGGGGAGAATATAGCCTTGCACACAGTACCTACATGCCTTTACACAGATCAGCACAGATGGAAAACACAGCACTCAGGAAAACAAAAAATGGCACCAACAACTTCATCCTGTTCTCCTTTCTGGCTGATCAGGACAAAAGCCAGTTATATATAGACAATATGGATCCCTCCAGTCTTAGATACTCTTAGTCACAATCCCATTGGCCCTTGGATGCCATGTTTCCCCAGTTGCTGGCACCTGCACATATGAACCCACAAGGTCCATATGCTCCTGCTAGTACTCAGACATCCTCACTCACACAAACACCTAGACACACCATAAATCCCTCCAGTAACTGGACCTGGATGCTCAGTCTACCCAGTAGCTGGCCCCTGGATCCCGTGGTGTCCCAGTTACCTCGCACATAGACATACACACATGTGAATAAATGTCTCTGGCAACTGCTCGAGACTCGTGACCTCACACATAGCCAACTTCCAGACCCTATAGTCTTTTCAGTAGCTAGCTTAGACCTCCCGGTCACTCCAGTAGCCAGCTCCCAGCCTTCTAGTTTCTCCAGTATGTACCCCAGAATTATGGCCACTCCAGTACATGGCTCTGAAGCCACTTGTTCAACCTGACCACTAGTTCAGCTTGATATTCAGTGCCCACACAGTATGGACATGCTGTCATCTGTCCAGACGCTGGCACCACAGATGCATGGGCTCCTGGGACCTGTGTCCCATACTCCTGTTGCTGGCACTTAGACCTCTATGCATACACACACATGCAGACTTGACAGTCCCCTCAACCATGAAAATAGCTGAAAATAGAGCTTAATAGGAAGACAGGACAGATAGCACTCATCATGCATGTGGCATGGCTGGACAAATGTACTGACCAGCAGCTTGTTTACATGCAATGGGACACTTTCTCTTCCTTTTCCCTCTGTTTTTCCACACTTATTTCTCCCCAATTCACTTTGATCCCTTCCTTTCCAAGCCTCTGGTCCTTCCCCTAATAATCTTATTAATAATCCTGTCTTACACTATCCCAAGATTCTCTACTCAGTATCCCATAATAAGTGCCATACCCTACACGTTAGGACATAACTAGCATCTCTGAGGTGCCAAACCTAGATTTTAACTTCCAATAGATAAATCAACTCAGAGTCTTTTTAGCACCAGTAATGAAAAATAATATTGGAATAGGATCATAGAATCACAGAAATATTTTTCTTAGAAAAGACCTTTAAGATTGTCAAATCCAACCATTAACCTAACACTGCCAAGTCTGCCACGAAACCATGTCCCAGGTGCCACATCTACATGTCTTTTAAATGCCAGCAGGGATGGTGACTCAACCACTTCCCTGAGCAGTCTTTTCCAATGCTTGACAACACTTCTGGTGAATAATTTTTTTCTAACATCCAATCTAAACCTCCTGTGGTGCAACTTGAGGATGTTTCCTCTTGTCCTGTCACTGAGACTGACATCCACCTTGCTGCAACCTCTTTTCAGGTAGTTGTAGAGTCTCCCCTCATCCTTCTTTTCTCGAGGCTAAACAACCCCAGCTTCCTCAGCCGCTTCTTATAAGACTTGTTCTTCACACCCTTCATCAGCCTCATTGCCCTTCTCTGAACATGCTCCAGCACCTCAATGTCTTTCCTGTAGTGAGGGGTCCAAAACTGAACACAGTATTTGAGGTGTGGCCTAACCAGTGGTGAGTACAGGGGCACAATCACTTCCCTGGTCCCGCTGAACACACCATTTCTGATACAGACCAGGATGCTGTTGGCCTTCTAGGATGCCTGTGCACACTGCTTCTTATGTTCAGTCACTGTCAACCAGCACCCCCAGGTCCCTTTCTGCCTGGCAGCTTTCCAGCCACTCATCCCCAAGCCTGTAGCACTGCATGGGGTTGTTGTGACCCAAGTGCAGGACTTGGCACTTGGCCTTGTTGAACTTCAATGATGATGGGCCTGAGACCATCAATCCAGCCTGTCCATGACCCTCTGAAGAGCCTTTCTACCCTCAAGTGAATCAACAGTCCGGCTCAACTTGGTGTTGACTACAATAGACAACAGAACAAACTATTGCAAACAGGTTTTGATGACGCTGTATTTTTTATTTTTATACACTTGTTTGGACTTGCATTTAGACCCAAACTTCAAGACTTGACCTCACTAGGAAAGCCAATACCAGACTTGCGAGTGCCAGAATCAGCTTTGACACTCCATGGACATATACTTGTACATAGCATACATGACATACATGCATTACAGATAGGGTTATTAGTCTGGATTTACATAAAACAAAAGCCTCTAGGAAAGTTCATGTCCAGTCAAACTGTTTCCCCTTTGCAGAGGGATGATAGTTGATTCTGAATATGGAAACAAAGCCAGGGATGAACTCTCTGTAATATGAAAGAAGGCACAGGCTGTTTCTCGCTGCTGTTCCTGCTATCGCTGTTGGCCATGTGCTCATAGTATCTATTTTGTCTGGTTTGTAAAGCCATCCACCTAAGATATTACATAGCTTATGTACTGCTATTATAACTGTATGTTTCATTTTTAAACCATTCTCCTGCAGCCAGATGAAAACATTTAGACAATTTAAATATTCCTGGGAAGTGCTTCTGAAAACAATCAGGTCATGCAGATAATTGAACATGTGGTCCTCTACAAATCCAAATCTGTAGGCGTTTTGAAGGGAACAATGCAGACTTATAAAGACCTAAAGGCGTCACACTGCACTGAAAAGTCCTCCTTGTCACAGGAAATACATGGACCTATTTTCACTTCCAGAAGCCACTGCTTAAATCAAGAGCAGGAAAGCAGTATATCCAGACAGGTGCATCCAGAGTTTCATGCAAGATTTCTATTATTATTATT
>NW_010209039.1:0-9873 GCF_000695765.1 Mesitornis unicolor
CTGTACTCCTCCTGAGATACCTGTCCCTTCTTCCAGAGATCATACAGTGTAATACAAAGATCTTCAGTGTAATCTTACCAGAGCTAAGTGCTCAGAGTTGGAGTCATGTTGGCTTACAGTTATCTTGACTTGTTGAAAAGTTAGTCATCTTTGTTGTTGAACTACGAGGCTGTAAAGGCTTGAAAGAAGTACATGTTCATATTCTTTTTCTCCAGACTTTTATGTGATTATGACTGCACATGGACTCCAGCATGAATTCATTATTTTGTGTTTACTCCCAAGGCCTATTTCTGTGTTTTTCCACGTATACTTAATACTTATTAGATATTTAGATATCTAACAAAAGTCTTCCTCATTTTCACTGCTGGTAAAGCAGATGTTTGCATTTAGCAAAATAGCTGAAGCAATTTAAGAACTTGCTGCCTTGTCTATGGGATGGTAATGACAAACGTTGTTAGTTTTCATGGTCTTGCATCCCCATACATGGTGAAATGGGTTAGCTTTGAATTGCTAAGATGTGGTTTGCTATGTGAGCATCTGTCTTACGGTCTTCCTGTAGATCCTGGGTTGTGCTATAAGTTAATTAGTTTTGTGTTGAAAGAAGCTTAATTATGTTGTGAAAATTGTTTGAAGTAGCTGAATGCTGTAGTGATGGGTGTCACAGATTGAAAAGAAAACATTAGCTTTATCTTCAAAGAGTGGGGTTGAATAGTTTGCAGTAGAAATACTTAATGGCCATACACCTTTTAGAGTACTTATTTTTCATCAGATATGATGAACAACTACCTTGTGTACTGAGGCAAGATAATTAGTGTAATCCAGTTCTTTTGTGTGCGTTGTAAGTTCCCAAGACAACCTTAATATTCTTAAAACAGCTGTGAGTGTGTGCATGATCCTTTTAGATTGTAAGACAAAACTGAAAAAATTCACATTCCCTTATGTGATGTTATTAGAAAGCCTGTGGAGCTCCTCGGTGAGGCTGTGACTTACAGAATTGCCTTAGAGCTGCTTGAGGTAACTGGTTTAATCTTTCACTTTTCCAAGTCTCCCTCCTGATGTTTGTCATACGCTGCCTTAGCTCTCACAACTCTGCTGTTCCTGTGCTTGCATTTTATCAGTTAAGTCTTTGCCATTCCAGTCTTCGTGGTTAACACGTTCAGCCATATCTGTTTTTCTTACCAGTAATTACCCAGCTCCAGAGCAATAGTACAGCAAAAATAATACACTTTGAGGAGTTTTTACATGGCCCATAATTCACTGAAGTTCATTGTCCAGACATGCAAACAACTGTGCCAGCATAAAAAGCATGGAGTTAGTGCAAAAGTAGAAAAGATGGGGCAAAATAACTTCTTTGTAAGGAAGTGCTGGTTTAAGCTAGTGTAGGGTTAGTCAAACTGCAGCCTCCATAGTAGTGAAGCCAGCTAAAGGTGGGGCTGCTGGACTTGTTTCCCTTTTCTGGCCCTGCTCTGATCCTGTAGTATGTTCATCTGGGGAGGTGCACTAGAGGAAAGACTAATACAGGAGAGCTAATAGGGCAGGGTTTTTTATAGCACAACAGCCCATAGTCACAAGTGTTGGTCCCAGCTTAAGAGAGGAGCTGCAAATGCACTGCAGGGAGAGTGAATGGAAGAGACTAATGATGTATGTACTTGAAGGTGGGTTTTTATAATTAGGACAGCTGGAGGGACTCGGACACTTCTGTTGTGTACTCTTTGACTGATTAGTCATCTCCTATCTGCAGCTCAATTTCATATTTGGTAGCCTGGAGTTATGCTGTTGCCCATAGTAAAAAAACCTCTGAGTAGAGAACTTTCACTGCGGATTCTGTCTATTCAACATGGAGACCTTTCTCAACTATTTTAACCTTTTGTAATAGTCATATATCTTGTGAGAGGCAGAACTGTCTGTATTTTACATGGTGGTTTCTGGTCATCTCTTCAAGTCCTGGTCTTTGGAATATGCTGAACTATCTAACCTCATCATTTGCTTACCCAGGTAGAGAGTAAATGTCTTCAGAAAATGGCTTTCTAGGGACTGAACTTTTTGAAGTTGCTGGTAAACACCACCATTTGGGAGACCTTGCAAGCAATAGTAATTCCTGAGAATCCTACCTTGAATGTTCTCTTGTAGGATGGCAAGTCTGTGGCTGGAGCAGGCACTAACTTTTTTTTTTTGGCAGATGGAAAGAGGAAGATGCCCAACTTGTTTAGCCTAAGGCCAGTCAAAAGAAAGCAGCTTTTAGTAATAGTTTTATTATACTGAACTGAAGCAGAGCAATACCCGATTAGCTGGTGGTGCCAAGCCTCAATAATTCTGTTATTAAACTAATAGTTCTGATATAATGTGCTTCATCTGTCGCATGTCCTGTTGCAAAGTAGACGTAAAGCTGTTTTGCAGAGTTTAGTTCTGCTTTGATCGTGTTGCCGAGTGTTTTATAGACCCTTGCTGAACCATTTGGGTACCAAAACCATTTTTGATGCAGCTGGTTCTGATGTCTCAGTGTTGCTGCCTGTGTTTCTGCTGGTTCACTGTCCTTGTTTTTTCTCTGTCATGCAAGTTGTCTGTAGTTACAGAGTATTTACTGGTGATGTGATGTGGCCCTCGCTGTGGCTTGGGTTCTGGATGTTTGTAACTGAAAACTTTCTAGAGGGGCTCAGAGAGAAATACTTTTAAGTACGTAATTGCCCAGGCTTTTACAGTGTACAAATCTAATGTATTATGGTTGCCTGGAGCTGAGCAAAAATCAGACAATTGACATAACAAAAGCAAGGCTGCTAATCTCTGAGCTTCCTGCTTCAGTCTTTATAACTTTCTGTATTTTGATCTAAATCTAGAGCCCGGAAAACCAAATGGCAAATACCAAAAATTGAGAGGACAGTTGAGTGAGGAATAGGATATCTATTTTTACTTTTATCTTAGATTTTGAAATTATAATCCTAATACTACTTTTTGCCTTTCTCATTTTTAATAAATGCCTAATGGTAGACAAAGGTTACTTCTGGCTTATAAGTAATTCTGCAAACAGTGGCACAAACACTTGCATTCAGGGTAGCAACTTGTGCCTCTTTAATTCAGTGTCCTGTTTTCATGAAGTAATGTATGATTTTCCTTAGCAAATTGTGAAAACAATTGCTAAGATGCTGTCTGGGTAGATCTCTCTTCTCTGGAGCTTGTGCTTGTGTAGTATTCAGTTTCTACAGGTGTGCTGTACCTTTTTCAATCCTGAAAGAAAAGTGTGATCTCTTCCAGACTTACTCAAACAGCCTATATAAAGATATACAACTCCAGCTTTAAAGATGGTGCACAAATCGGTTCTTGATTCATAAAGTACGTATCTGAGACTGCTTGGTCCAAGTAGTGATACTCTTTAATGGCTTATACTTAAAGTAAAACTCTTTTTACAGGAAGTCCTTGAAGAGGAAGCACTTATCAACAGATTCTGTCTCAGCTGCCTGCTCGTTGTCTTTCTGGGGAAGATAGTGGTCTCAAACAAGCTGACTTCACTGGAAAGCCCATACCCAACCTCCTCCTCCTCAGTCACCGCAAACTTGCAGTTGGAGGACTTGGAAATGACTCACTTGAACTTAAATGCAGTGTCAGATGCTCGGCATGGGGCTGCACCTCAGCACCACCCTCTTGTGCGGCAGCTCAAGGCTGATGCAAACCAGGGTTTCCCTGTGGCTCTTGATGTTTTTTCCTCCCTCTGGTGATAATAAGGGTAGCAGAGGAGGATTGAAATTTTCTGCCATAATTATTCTTTTGGGTCTTAAGCAGAATCATCAGATTAGTGAGTTTTCAGTCTGACTCATGCTTCACACTTGCAGTCTGTGATATGTAAACCAGCCTTCTCCTATGCTCACACTCAGGGACCAAACAAACAAGAGCAGCTTTCTGGATATTTCCCCAGCCCATAGAAGGCAAGCGGTAAAACTCATTTACAGAAACAGAATCTTAGTTCTTGTTATCGAACATGTGTACCTACTTGCATGCAAAAAGCACTGCAGCCACCATTTTTAGAACCTCTTGCCCATTTCTGTGGATGCAGGGAGTTCCTGATGCAGCAGTTTCTCCAGCTGTTATTTTGGGCTTCAGCTGATTCAACAATGCTGCTTTCTCTTTCCTACCTACAGCTGCAGGCGCTTGTAGCTGGTTGTTTCATTTGAGTGAGCAATGCCCTTTGGGCTGTGTTGGCTCAGGGATGTTAATAGGGTTCAGATGCCTTTGGGCTCACAGGATCCTGCACTCCTTGTCCCTTCTCAGCTTGTTCTGTTGCAGTATGTCAAAGCAACACAATACTGAAATCTTTAGTATCTTGGATCTTGCTAGTGCTCTACATCTTTTTCTTGGTTGGAGTTTTTTTCCTTTTTAGTTCACTTTTCAAGCTAATTACTATTCAAGTATTATTTTGTACTTGCTGAATCTTTCAGAGAAGGTATATTGCAAGTTTCTCCTTGGAAGATGTCATTTGGTAGGATGCTTTTTAATATTCATATCTTGTTGAAGAAATCTCTCAGGCTTTCATATTTAAGTCGTCATTTTTTTCATTTTCCTGTGAGTGACTTCCTAAGGTTTTCTGGTTAAACATGACTTCCTTCACAATTAAAGGCCAAGCATCTAAGAATTTACTGGAAGAACCTGAAAGCAGCGGTTCCTGCTGCGTAATGTATTTGATCACCTAAAGGATGTAGGAGGTCCGTTGGGATGTGAACAGCAGTGACTTTTAGAATGGGCCTGTTCTTGCTAACTAATCTGAAGTGATGTGCCTGAGGTCTTGTCCATACCACTAAATGCCCTTCAAAGTGCTGAGACTTTTCTTTGTTGAAAAGCCACCTTTCTCACCATTCTGCCACAGAATTTATGTGATGACTGGTGGTTTGGAGAGTGTCCTTGTGCTGTTGAAGTGGCTATACAATCCTTGGCATGTAAAAATGCTCATTTATCTACTTGTCTCAAGTTATTAGGGGCAGGAAAACATTCTTCTTTGACATTGTCACAGGAAACTGCACTATTCTCGTGACAGCGTAACGCTGAACCAAAGTTCAGAAATCATTAAGAACAGGAGGACTTTATTAAAGGAAGAACACAGATTTGGTTCTGTAGAGTTCTCAAGATGGGAGTGGTATAGCTGCTCATCATGGCATGTGTTTTTGCTGCAAAGGCTTCTTGGCTTTTCTTCACCTGCTACTGAAAACTGACTCAAAACAGTGCTGCAAGCTGGCATGGATCACTTGGATGGTGAAATGTAATCTGATGTCTCCAAGTGGGTGGAAGATGGAACAGAAGGCTGAGATGGTAAAACACAATCCTTGAGCTTCATCTTCTCCACTACTTGCCATTGCTTTCGTAGCTGACAAGTTTGAGCTCAGAACTGATTTGTCACATTGATGCTAGCTATGTTTTTTGCCATTTTCCCCTTATTTGATAGACTTATTTGAATCCTTAAGTAAGTTTTTCACAGAAGTGCTTGTTGTGTGACACCTCTCCTGACATGCAGCTCTGCTCAGGAATACAGATACTCAATTTCTGGATGCTATGGAGTATATGTGAAGCTTTGCTCCATGACTCTGATGCACTCTGTGTTTTTCCATACCAGATTGCAATATGGGCTAATAGCAGTTGTCTGGGTAGTTCTGTTTGTCTCTCTCCTTGTGTGCTTCATGTGCCAAATATTTTAAATACAATTCTGTGGGTTGTAACCATATAAAATACTGTTTATGAAAATGTTATTTTGGTTGAAATATATTTAGTCCAGGAGTGCTAAACTTTGTTATAGTTTCATTGTTGATGCAGTTGTTTTGCCATTATCTATCTACAACTTGTGCCAAACTTCTTAATCACTCTTTGAAAAGGCATGGATATGCCTGACAAAACTAACTTCCAGTATTAGCCAAGTCTTCAGATGTATCTAGCGGCACAGGGCTTGAGGGTAGGGTGGATGAAAGATCTGATCCTACCTTCTGCATTTGATGATGTTTGGGGTAATTTTGCTATAGTGGCTCTTACAAACTAAGGCTTCAGAAGAGACAGGGTTTGGTTTTTTTCCCCAAGAAGCCTGACAAACCAGGAATGAGAATGCACAGCTTTTAGACTCCTTCAACATAAAAGAAACAGTGTGCAGCTAGTCACAGCACTACCACTGCATAACTGAGGGGAGCTTGCAATTTTTAAATATTTTTTTTCTTTTTTAGAAATAGACTAGTCAAACGATGGCTATTCTTTAATTTTACCGTATCTTCCAGGACAGAACTGCTAATTTTCTGCCTGATTAACCTATCACGTTGTGAAGTGTTTTCTAAAGCCTTGAGATCCTGGGCATTTACATATGTTTGCTTAAGTAATGCAAGGAGGAAAGTGCTCTGGAGAATCTGACTGGGGCTTCTGGTGAAGTTGGCAGCTTGCACTGTTGCCCTCGCTGCCTGTTTCACAGCTCACTCTGTGAGCAGACAGCTTTGTGGCTACCTTTGAAAGGCACATTAGTTGAAATGGTGGTAGAAATGCAGCCAAACAGATCCATCCTAGGGCTCTGCTCCTAGGCTAGTCACGCTGGCCCAGGTTACAGGCAGGGAAATCTGCTCTTAGAAACACAAGGTGACTGATCAGATCGAGGTGCTTATCCTGGGGATGTCTAAGGTTTTGGAAAGAGAATTGCCACTAAAAAACTGAATGAAACAAAAAATAGTGCGGCATTGCTTCAAAGCTGAGTTAAGCGAATAACCAGTGGAAACTCCACAACATCATTAATCATATTTAACTATCCAGTCTATGACTGCAGAATAGTTGCACTCCTTTATTGGAAATATAAAATACTTCCTGTGTGAATATAAACATCTTTTACATAAGTTACATGTTCGTTGTCACTTATCTCCCAACACCATGAATCTCAAGGCATTGAATTAATCTTGTTGACTTTTTCCATGGTGATTTGCTAATGAACTATTTAAATTATTTATTAGCTCTTTCCCCCCCCCCCAAGGAGTACTTAAGGTCAGGAAGCATGAAAGAACTAACCTGAAGCCAATAAAGCTGCAGTGTAATAAGTTTGGTCCTAAAGATTTCCAGAGATCCAAAGCACCTTCTTCTTCTCCATCTTAAAGGGGAAGAGGGTGTATCCTAGGACAGAGGAAAACTTCATTTGGGGGTTTGCATGTTTTTGGGAGCAAGCAATGGTTCTCTGATTTCAGCACAAAGGGGTGATTCTGCCTAAAACCTTGCCTTCCCCGGGCACAGGAAAGCCTCTGCCAGCAGTGCAAGTGTGGCCACATGGTCAGCTGCATGTCCTGCCAAAAACTAATCCTGTCTAGAGGCAGGAAGGAAGAGCATAGAGAGGACTGAGATAGGATGCAAGCTGCTTTCATTCAAAAATAATGACAAAAATGGTTTGGTTCTCCTTGTGACCTCTTAAAGCATGGTCGGAGCAGTCAGTGGGCAAGAAGAGCCCATTGGGAGGTGGGCTGTGTGGGTCCTTGCTGCAGAGGAAAGTCTCAGTTTAAGCCAGCTGTGAACCAGATCCTCTTCTGGGCTGTAGCGGTTTCTCTCCCTGCTCAGAGGCTACTGACTTGGAAACTTGGAAAGTGTCACTTCTGGTGATGATTGAGTGGAGCTGCAATATAAGAAAAAGTGAAATCTCTTGAGGTTTCTGCTGGCTTAGGCTTTACCAACAGACTTACCCAGTAAGTTGGTTTATTCTTGAGCTGCTTGTCCTCTAGCAACAGAAACCAAATTCTATCTGATGAGTTGTCTTCTAATTAGCATCACACTTCTTAACACTTAATCAGTATTGCACTTTCTATGTCATGAAAGGGAGCCATAAAATTGGATGACTCTGATATTGCCAGTTTAAAAACTAGGCTTTTAGTGGAAATGTTTTTCAGACTTCTTTGCAGCAAATGCTAGCTAGCTAAAGGGTAAAGGAAATGAAGGTGCGGTCTGTGTATGGGGTTCTGTAAAAAAACATTATGGTAACTTTCAGGAATCTTTGAAAAGCTTCTGTTTGTCCCAATGGGAGAAACAGACACCAAGTCTAAGTATTGCTGTAGATTAAAATGAATTTATTAGACTTAATCCATTTTAGTATTCTGTCTTTAATGGTGTAAGTTTTGCATTAAGTAGTAAAGAAACCTCAGCAAACTGCTTTCCTGCATCTTTGTCAGAAACTGGAAAAATTACTCTGCTTCTTTCATGGAATCACAGAATGCTTGGGGTTGAAAGGAACCTTTAGAGGTCATCTAGTCCACCCTCTCTGCAGTGATCAGGGACATCCTCAAATAGACCAAATTGCTCAGAGCCTCCATCCAACCTGACCTTGAATGTTTCCAGGGATGGAGCCTCTGGGCAACCTATTCCAGTGTTTCACCACCCTCACTGTGAAAAAATTTCTTCCTTATATCCAGTCTGAATCTACCCTCCCTTAGTTTAAAACCATTACTCCTTGTCCTGTCACAACAGGCCTTGCTAAAAAGATTGTCTCCAGCTTTCTTGTAGGCTCCCTTTAAGTACTGAAAGGCTGCAATAAGGTCTCCCCACAGCCTTCTCATCTCCAGGCTGAACAACCCCAACTCTCTCAGCCTGTCCTCATAGGAGAGGTGCTCCAGCCCTCAGATCATTTTTGTGGCCTCCTCTGAACCGGCTACAGCAGCTCCGTGTCCTTTTTGTGTTGAGGGCTCTAGAGCTGGTCACAGTACAGTGAGGTCTCACCAGAGCAGAATAGAGGAGCAGTATTGCTTCCCTCGACCTGGTGGTCACACTTCTTTTGATGCAGCCCAGATTGTGATTATCTTTCTGGGCTGCAAGCGCACATTGTTGGTTCATGTCCAGCTTTTCATCCACCAATACCCCAAAGTCCTTTTCTGCGTGGTTGCTCTCAATCACATAATTCCCCAGCGTATATTGATACCAAGGGTTGCCCTGACCCAGATGTAGGACTTTGCACTTGGCCTTGTTGCACCTCAAGAGGTTCACCTGGGCCCACTTATCCAGCCTGTCCAAGTCCCTCCATATGACATCCTGTCCTTCTGGCATGTCAACTGTACCACTCAGCTTGGTGTCATCTGCAGACTTGCTGAGCATGGACTCAGTCCTGCTGTCTGTCACTGGTAAAGATATTAAACAGCACTCGTCCCAGTATGGACCCCTGAGCAACACCACTTATCAGTCTCTATCTGGAGATTGAACCATTGACCACTACCCTCTGGATGTGACCATCCAACCAATTCCTTATCCACTGAACAGCCCACCCATCAAATATGTATCTCCCCAATTTAGAGAGAAGGATGTTGTGGGGGACTGTGTCAAAGGCCTTACAGAAATCCAGGTAGGTGGCATCTGTAGCTCTTCCCTTGCCCACTGATGTAGCCGCTCCATCATGGAAAGCCACTGAGTTGGCCAGGCAGGACTTGCCCTTGGTAAAGGCATTTTCAATTAGTCCTCTAATGCCTCCTGGCATTGTGTAAGGCTATAGAAGGTCATCTTACAGAAAAGAAATTGTATCCCTTTTTCCATGCTTAGAGTATCTTTCCTTCTATTTTTGAATATGCATCACTTACACTTCTGTGGCTGTGTCCCTTTCCAGTCTAGGGTTGTGTCTTAGTAAATCTTTCCCCTGAGGGACAATTTATGCTTACTCTGAATAACAATTTGCCAGCTAGGTAATACTATATTAGCTTGTTTGCATCTACATGTCTTTAGGGAATCTAAATATATGTTCCCAGTAGGAGTCTTGAAAGGGATAACTTTAAATTCTGATTCAGTTTCATGTTACTTGACTTTTACCTCCTTTCAGCAGCGGGAGTTGTTTATCTTGGTCCTGTTCTTTCCTTCCTTTCTTCACTCTCCTAAGTACTGTATCCTGGCCAAGCTGTTAAACTTACCAATTCA